>NC_068979.1:25262459-25562459 GCF_016808095.1 Vigna angularis | reverse complement strand
TATTTGTTCTTTGTTGGACATGTTAATCCACCCGTTATTGGGCCGCTATCGAACCATTCACTAATGTTTAGTCTTACGCTCGAGATGTATATACTTCGGTGTGAGGGAATGTGTTAGAAGTCTCACATCGACTAGAGATAAGACCAAATTATAATATATAAGTGAGCACAAAATTAATCTCATACATAGTTTTCACTACATTCAATAGTTATCATACATATATCAAAATGTGATTTAAATGAATTAATTAATTCGACTACTTATAGGTTCCAGTCAGGTTGGGATAATTATTAGCTTTTGACTTACCAAAAACAAAATACTAAGAGAGTCAACCCATAAACTTATAGTGAGTCGAACTAATTATAAAATTTTTAACCCACAACAAAAAGGAGTAAGATTGAATTTACTTATTTTTAACTCAATCCAGGTGAGTCAAGTTGACTCACTTTGACAGCCTACCACCATACAACTAAACATTTTATCTAATTTTATAAAATAAAGTCAGTTTTAAAACTTATTAGTTGGTTGTAGTTTTAAAAATTTTCAAAACTTACAACTAAGTATATTTTTGCTTTTGATTTTACATTACATAGATGTCAATGGTAATACCGTATTCTTTAATATACTTTTATTATTAAGTTAAAGTCATAAAATTATAAGTGAGATTTATTTAACAAAAAAGGAAACCTATATTATTTTACCGAATCAATTTTTCACATATCTTTCGACTCGTTCAGAAAAGCTATGGTTTTATTATTGTTGTTTGTGTTTGTTGATAAGAGATAGTGTGAAAACTTATAAAAGTATTCTAACCTAAAGTTGATCTATGAATTCGTAGGAAAGCGACACGTGGAAACAACATACACTTATTAATTTAGGAAAAGTTTTGCAGAACAATAATAAGAAAATATTAGTATATATTATATTATTTCATAATAGTAATTAAAAATCGTAAGTTAGTGAAATTTATTATTTATTTAAGTGATTTTATTAATATTATTTTTATAGTTTTAGTAAATTAGAACTAATAGTATATATTAAAAGAAACAAAATTTATGTTAGATCTTCAAACTTTATTTATATCACTGAAGCCAATGAATTGCAACCATGAAACCAATGACTCGTGGATGAATTAGAACCATAAGTAATCCTAATGAAGGTAATCTTCTTTCAATAAGTGAATATTTTAGAACCCTTGATATGAGTGACAAAAAACAAAGAATTAAGAATCTTTTAATTTGAGAAGGGAAACATCGCATCAGACATATATATGGTTCGATGAGTCTGATAAACAATCGATCTAAAAAGGATATTAATCAATCAGTTTAAACTTTTTATGTGTTGATGCATTATTGTCCAAAAAATTGACTAATAATAAAGTAAATTTAGAAACGTAGGAAGAAATAATTCATTTACTAATATTATGTTGGTGCAAGTGAAAATGAACTCAAATATCTTAAAATTAGCTTCTTTTATATATATATATATATATATATATATATATATATATATATATATATATATATATTTAAACATTATAGATAAAATTGTAATTGAAAAATAATAGGAGAATAAGAAAAATTAAATTCAACATCTTAAGTGTTTTGTTTCTTATTCTTCGATAAAAAACAAATTAAATTCAGTAGTTTGTATAATGCTTTAATGCAAATCTATATAATGTAATTATCAAAATATAGATTTTCATGTTATGATGGAAGAACAAGAACAAACAATTAATTCTTTTAAAAAGATAAACCTAATTTTTTAAAAAATTTATCCAATTAAATTCATCTACACTTTAATTCTTAGACTAAACTTGTTTACATTTCACGTTCAGAATTCTATTTTTAGAGAGTTGAATTCTCAGTGTTATACAATTCTCACCCGCTCTATAAAATTGGTTAGAATTTAATTTCTGGCGGACTCAAATTTTGACTAATTTTCCAAAAAGAAGAAAAAAAAAGTGAAGTATGATAAAAAAAAAAGAAGAAAGATGAGTTGAATAAATTTTTGATCTGAAAAAGATAATATAATTCAGGTGAATGAAGGTAAGTGCGGTTTATCTGAAAGAGCTTTGGTCATTTAGGGAAAGTCGGTAAAAAGTAATGGATGAAACGATAAGCGAGTGAGGCGTGGCTTATTAACAGAAATGAGAAAAGATAGTGAATAAGAACGTTAGATACGTAACGTGCTGGAATTGCAGACCCTTTCGCAGCTCTTTCACTTCTTTTTCCTGTCAAACTCCATTACACGTGCGAATATTCCCTCCTTTGACCACGGAACCCCCCATATATAAATACATCTTCAATTTCACTTCTAACCCCAAAACCAAAATTACTTTTTTTCATTATTATCAAATGAATTTAGAAAGCCCAGATGAAGCCTTAATCCTCAGTTTAAATTTTGTCACAAAAAATGTTGCATCTCCTTCCTTGAACCGATATATATGGTATCTAAAGACACTCTCGACTTACATACATAAACACAATCTTAATTTTAAAGATTTCTATTGCATGGCATAACTGAGAGAGGTTGATTCATGAGTTAGAGTAAAACAAGTTTATATGCCAAAATAACTGAAGAAACCCATGAATTAATCTAATAAATATGATTGAAATCGGGACCAAGTGGTTGTTAAAGTTGAATTCCAATTAGGTTGCGTCTAGGTCAAGCTAAAGTTAATATTAATGAAGTGAAATAGGTTGAACAACTTGCTTCTATGAGTTTAGCGCTATCATTACACTTTGGTATGAGGTTTTGCGCAATGTGAAAAAGAAAGATGAGGATGTTGATGCTATTTTTAAAATTATAAATTGACGTCACACACCCTTACATTTGAGGTTATTTTGCAATTTAATATTAGCTTTAAGACCAACAAATTGCAAATGATGTCAAAATGAGAATAGTTCAACATCATTTAAATTGCAAATTGATTTTTATCGTGAGTGAGTCTGATATCAATTTGAAGGAAATATTTACAAATCTATTATTTGTAAATATTTCCTTCATCGTGAGTAAGTATGATATCATTTTGCAATCAAGTTTACATGTCAATATTACAACAAATACAATTAACGTCAATATTACAACAAATACAATTAATGTCAATAATACAAATCTTTTTCCTTTACCTTAAATTCTTGAAGCTGATAGATGAAAATATCTTCTTCCATGTCTTACTTGTCAAAATAGCATGCAAGATCATATTAGATATGTGAATGACTACTAGAAAGAATGTCTTATTATAATGAAAGCCATCATTTTATTTGTAGCCCTTCATTAGTGTAAAAACAACGTATAACGTTATGCGTTTAACGTCTAACTACTGAATAGCCAACGTTAAAAATGACCGGTGACAATTTTGTAAATAAATGCAATTATCAGATGTCGTTTAGAATTGTAATTCGACGTAAAAGGATATAAAACGTCGAATGCCCCAACGTTAGACATCAAAAGGTTAGTGAATTCAATAAAAAATTGAGTGAGAAATTGAAAATTCATTCACTTTATCTTAGCGCGCGAGACCCTTTTCTCTTCTCAAACTTTTCTCGAACGAAGTTTAACGACCATCACATGTAATCTTTCTTTCATTTGATACAGATGAATGTTAATTAACTACTTTAGGTATGATTTTCGTTTGTTTTGACCAATTATTTTCGTGTTCTTGTCCTTCATAGGCGCATTCTGCTTTCTCTCTCACTGGTGACAACACTTTATTCTAGCGAACCCATCTTTTGAAGGTTAGTTTTCGTTTTCGTTTTGAAGAACTTAATTATTGAACATGTTTGTATTTTTTTTGTTGAACTTGTTTGTTGTTGTTGTTTGGTTGAACTTGTTTGTTGTTGTTGTTCAGTTGAACTTGTTTGTTGTTGTTGTTGTTTGATTAAATTTGTTTGTTGTTGGTTATTGTTGTTTATTGTTAATACTACACTACACGTTCATAGTTCGTGCTTTATAAAATACCAAAAACTGAAATTTGTTGTTTTTCTGCTTTTCAGGGTCTCGTAGAATTGTAAAAAATGATCACAATTAATTAAAAAAACAAAAAAAAATATTAATGTCGAATATTGACAAAATTCGATGTTAATTTAACGTCGAATTTTTTAAATTCGACATCAATTTAACGTCTTTCGATATGATTTCGGCCTCGAATTCGACGTGAAAGGCCTAAAATATTTGACGTTGTATGTTGTTTTTTGTACTAATGCTTGTGTACAATATTTTGACAATATTTTTTTGCTTTGTTAAAGTAGACAGACACCAACAATTAATAAAGCTTTTATGATAATAAAACACTCTATTAGATCAACAAGTCTTTAATCAAAGTGAAAATCTAATTAGACGACTATGAGAGAGTGTCTAATGTGAGAATGAGAAATTGATCAATGTTGTTTGAAGATCAAAATACATGATGTGTAGTATTGCTTGGATGTGCTAAATTGATTTATACTCATAGATTAAGTGTGTGAACAAAAGCAATAAGTATGGTTAATACAAAGACCAAATCTAAGCATTAAATAAGTCTAAGGATTAGATAAGTTAAGGTGTTAAGTGAGTCTAACAATTAAAATAATTAGGTAAATGCATTAAACGACCTTAGTGTCTACACAACCTAAGTCACTATGTTAGACAACTAAAGTGTTAGACAACTAAGGCATTAGATAACCAATGGTTAGACGACCTAAGACAATTTAAGACACTAGACGATCTAAGGGTTAGACAACCAAGGTATTAGACGACCTAAATCAGATGACTTTTAATGCTGAAATTGTTATGGAATGCTTTTGATTATTTGAAACGTGTTTCTAATCTATGAATGTTCATGCGAATTGATGTAATGTTACAAGTATTTGAAACAAAGATTCTATGATATGAATTACAACAAATATTATCATTCTGGAAGAAGAAAGTTTTTGAATCAAACATTCGAGTTAAACTTATACCGAGAAATTTTTAATGAATCAACTATTTGATTGAATGAAAGATATTATTCTAACGATTCAAATGTAGAATCAAGTTGCACAAAGTTTCCTTAACAAGATAATTTGTGAAGGTTGGAGGAAGCAAAATTCAAAATCAAGTCTGAGCTGAATCACAAAAAGGAAAGAAGATATTCTGAAGAGCATTAGTTGATTTAGAATAAAAGTCTTGAAAAATGAAGTTGAAGAATTATACTAAAGAATCAAGTCAAATAATTGATCAAGTCATTTTGTATCAAGAAAATTACAATGAAGAGATTCAATTCAAAGTCTCAATGGCTAGTTGAAGCAACATCATATAATGAAGGTTGAGCCATATGGAATACAAATAAGAGAAAAGAGAGAGAAAAATATATTGTAAATTTATCGTATCTACAATGTCTTAGAGAAATTGGGTTAAGAACTTGATTCTTGTAATATCGTTCATTGAGTGAAGTTTTAACCTATGAGTTTTGTTGTATACTCCTGTTGAGAGAGTGTCATTTGCTTATTGTTGTAATTGAGAATTCTCGATCTTAAGGGTTTGCAATTCAACCCAACTGGTGTTAATATGATTAGACAGTTTGATAACCACTAGATTGTAATCAGAATCCAAACCATTTAGTGTCTAAATCACTAAATTAGAGTTAGAAATGGGTGAACCTACCTGGTTTAACTTATTAGCAAGGTTTCTCATATTGCCAAGATATTGTTCCATCTTCATGTCTTCTTTTCGTGTGTTGTGAAATTCAGATTTAAGATAGACGATTCTGGATCTGGTGTGCGCATCAACAAGGCTTTGAGCTTCATCCCAAAGTTGTTTAGATATTTCACAGTGAAGTAATTGAGTTGCAATGTTAATTGACATAAAATTCATCAACCATCCTAAAATGGCTTGATCTTGGGCTTGCTAATCCTTATAAGTAGGATTGACCTTTGTTGTTGCGTTATCCGTAACAATGAATTGGTTAGGACATTATATATTGTTCCTAGCATATAACAATCAAGTTTGCACCGGTAATACTAGATATTTCCACAGTTGATAATTGTCTTTGTCCAACATGACAAAGATTGTAGATGGGAGGTCGAAAGGTCATTTTTCTAGTTGACAGTGGATGATATGATTGTTGTGATTATGGATCAAAAACTCTGATACCAAGATAGAGAAAAGTGTTAAATTATCTAATTTGCATTGATAGGGTATGTATCTAAATAAAAAATGACGTAAAAAATAAGTAAAAAAAAGTAACATACAATAACCTATAATTGTGTTAATAAAGAAAATAATTATCCTAAACTAATGCTCATGAATTATTATAATAATTACTATAATATTACATAATAAATAAAAATTAATATTGTGAATAATTAAAATCAAAATTCATAAATGACAGGTATTCAACAAAATATTTAATTCTATCTACTGAAATTAACCCAAGTGTCTTCCTATTTATGGAATTCAATTTAAATAAATGTTAAAAAACTGGACTTAAATTACAAGAATTAGACAATAAAAAATAATTTATAATTGTGCTAATAAAAATAAATATTAAATATTTGTAATATTACATAATAAATAAAAATATATATTATAAATAGTTAAATTCAAGAGTCATAGATAATAAAATATGGAATACAATATTTAATTATGTGTAATTGAAATATTTAATTTGAATTCTAATAACTGGTAGAGGAGAAAAAAATAACGTCATGTCAGTAGGCAAAGAATTAGAATATCAGAAAAGGACAACCCTTACCATCACAAGAGAAGTGTTTTCGCAGGTAGTTTCACAAGCTTTGTTAGAGTGAAGGTTGGAATAGAGTTTCTGGTTGTTTGTTCCTTCGTAGAATAGAGTTTTGTAATGGCTTAGACATGTTCTTCATTATTCTTTGTATTTTATTCGTCTTTGATGAAGCAACAACACCTGCGATTTGTTTAATCGAATTGTTTCATTTTTATTTCTCTTTTTCATTCATTGCATTTGTCTTTCTTGCTGTTTATGTTTTCACTGTTTACATTTCATGTTCATTACAAATCAATTAAAATCTTTTAAAATAAAAATTATTTTAATTATTAATAATTTTTAATTTATAAATTAATATATAAATTTGTCTATTATGACTAATTACTTTTTAGTCACTGAAATTAATAATTGTTCATAGATTTTCTTGTAATATATGAATGTTTAGGATAAGAAATTCTCCGTATGTTATGAAGAAATTGGACTGAGAAAGAGCAAAATGATTAGAGAGGAGGCAAAAGCAGATATGTAAAATGATGACTACTTAGACTTCGATCCTTCACCGTTTTCCCGTTTTTGCTTTCTTTCGTTCTTTTCTTTTTCCTTTTCTTTTTTCCACACATTGCGTTTATCGTGTTCCTTATGGCCTCTGTATGTATAAGGTTTATAACTATGTAATTTTATTTTAATCAGTTAAAATTAATTTGTATATAAAATAAAAATTAAATTTTAAAAATCTAATGTAAAAATAAATTTATAAATTAATTTTAATAATTAAAAACCTTACAAATTAGTTTATTTTTCCTCGTTTATGAATATTCCTATTGTAATGCATGTTTTATGTTTAAGGTCACATATCTGCTTCACTTGGCATATATTTTTCCTTCTCCATCTTCTTTTTATTGATTAGGTTATTAAATCGTAATCGGTTATTGTTGATCACATTTAATTCAGCTTAATTAAATAATAAGTGTTTCCTCCTAAACTTTTAGAATAACTTCATGCACAAGACATTTATCTCCTAAACTTTTTAGGTTAAACATAACTAGGCTTAACCTTCAATGAAATTGATAAACTTTTAAAAACCAACGATTCTTAGATTGTTGACTTTTAAACAACCCAATAACATGTCTTGATAATGTAAAGATTTGGTCTCAATCATATCGAGAGCAGTGAATGTACCACACCCCAATATTTGGAAAGTTGGTTCTCATAGAATTTTCCAGCAAGAACACCTGGACTCACGTTAAGTATATTCACTTCAGCTTTGTTATTTTTTTATATAAAATCATTTTTACACACACACTATGTCTGACTAAATCAATTAACTTACCAATTTTTTATTGTTATTGTATGTGTCAAACAAAGTCATTGTCATTATCATTATGTCAAAGTGACTTTGGTGACTACATAGAATTAAAAATGTTATATATATCACCTGCATATATGATGCACTAAGTAAGGGGAATTAGTGTCCGTAGTATCCCACTACTTGGAGGGCTGTAAGGACCGACATTTATTTGACAAGTGCTCTCTTGACTTTTCTTTACTTCTTTATTCAAAGTAAAATTTAAGATGGGGTTTTTAGATCCGTTCCTTGGCACAAATTTTAGGTTTTGACTTGGAGGAAGAAGAGGAAAGTGATTAGTGTAATGTTTAAAATATTAGGAGATGGATTCTTTGCTAGTTTTTGTAGTTGAAGATTGGAAGGTATAATAATGTTGATGAATGTGGAGTGAGTGTTGACAAATGGTGTAAGTGGGCCTTGAAACTTTGGTGAATAACATGAATGGGGGAGCATGCGCACTTAATTGTCTTCCTCGATGTGTTCCCTACACAAAGTCAACATGCCATACACTTGAGAGATTCATAAACCTTTCCTCATGGTCTTCTTTAAAGGACCAAGGTGGTTGGTGTTTATGTTAGCATTCAATACTTGGATCCTCTATAAAGTGTAAAGGTAACTATATAACATAAATGCTGCTATACTTCAAAATGAGCTTCAACAATTTAAACCCAATTTTAGAAGCTTATTAGTTGAATTTGATTCTAGAAGTGAATGAATGAAATTGAGTTATAATAAGTTAAATCCAATTATTCATTTGAATTAAAAAAATAGTTCTCATTATATTCAAGTCAAATTCAATCCTAAATTCTATTAATATATTCTTTATTTCACTTGTTTTATGTATACATTAACATAAAAACGATCATCAACATTATTGAATTTACATCTCACATATAAACAACATAAGTAAAAAATATGCAATGTCAGTTTTTAAAATAAATGATCAATATTTACATTTGACATTTAAAGATCAAACATAAAAGAGGCTTTTTACATTGACCATTATTAATGTCGTTTTATCTTTCTATAACTTTTACCCCTTTGTTGACTCTTCAATTAAGGGATGTAAATTTATCCAATAAGTCAACTGGTTCGATTGTAGTACAACAAAGTTGTATCCACATGGATTTGGTTGATAAAACAGTAATATATAATCTACTCAAGTTTGTGATAAAACAAATATAAAGGTCTAACAGTTTTGAAAACAAGTTTGCATAAAAATATAGATAAGTGATGTTGATTAAGATGTTAAGATTGAATTTGGCTTCTTTACACTCAATTGCATTATCTTTGATTCTCTATAAGTTATGTTCTTTATTTTAATGCTCCTAGAAGTACTCTTCAATGTAATTTTAATCCCATATATGCAATAGTAAAACGTAAGGTTATTAGACCCAGTTTGATATTTCACCCCTAATTCAATGACTCCTTGCACTAATAAACAAGACTCTTTAAATTAACTAAATTTTTATATCCACGTCTGGTATTTACTAAGCATTATGAAATTTAATTGGACTTAAACTCTAAACTAGTTTTCCCTGTATTTAGGCTGATGAAGTATCATGATTGATCAAGTCATCAAAGCAATAAAAGCAAATCAAATAACATATATTGAATCAAGTGTAGTTCATAGAGTTTAGAGAAGTTACATTTAATCCCAACTACGAAAATTTTAGTTGCTCATAATGATGTTTATAGTAAGCGCAAGGAGCTCCTTCCTTCCTCTCATGATGGTCTAAGGATATTACAATAAGTGCCTAAGAAATTTACTAAGTCTTCTCTCTCTAAATGGTGTACAAAATCAGCATGCTAAAATAAAAAGTATGCTTTGTTTTTATGAAAAAACTAAGTACTGCTTTAGCTTTCATGATGTTTCCTAGGTAGGTTTGCTTCATGCTTGGACTTCCAACTTAGTATTATAACAATAGATCTTTCCTTCTCATTTGATTTTTCTTGTAAGGCTCAATTACCATTCTAAAGCATGAGGTTTCCTTGTAGTGAAAGTTTCTTCATGTGTGGCTCAACGCCAAAATCATTGCTCAGTCATAGAGCTTCTTATTTGAATCTTAATAAACTGTCTTATAGGACTCAACGACAACTTTGGGGCTTAGTGTCAGATTTTTAATTTCTTTCGTTTTACCTTCAAAAAAAAAACATTCATATCAAATTTTACTTTTTGTATCTTCTCTACTCCTTATTTTGTATTTAAATGAAAAAGGAATTGTTTTACTAAAGTTTATGTCAAATACATACATTATAAGTGTTTAAATGGTATTCAATTATAAATAAACTAGACAAGTATCACTCTTTTTGATAGAATACCCCTTAGTCATGGCCAAGCACCCTTAAGAAGAGTTTGAGGCATCTGTGAAAGGTGGTCTCAAGCTCTTATCATCATGGGTCATCAGTGAGTCCTTAATAGAGTATGTGTATTTTAGACCTTGTATTATATGCCTAGTAGTATAGGTTTTTCCTTTGGGTCTTGTATAATGGGCCAGGTAGAACAGGTTTTCATTTGGGCCTTGTATTTAGGCTAAATAGTGTAGGGTTTTTGGACTTACAGATGACCTAGCAGTTGGCAAAAATAGCCCTGATGCTCAATGATTTAATGAAGCTTCAAGACGGATGAAGTTTGGAAATCATGTTTAAATATGACTAACGATAGAAGTCTTTGTGTGTGTCTCATAGTTATGTAATCTATTAAAATGATTTTTACTAGGTTAAATTGCTTTTGCATATAGTTTTATAAATAACATGTTAAGTTAGCTAAAATAATAATCAATCAACTGATTTTACTTAAGTAAGACAAAGTAGAGTGCAAAAGCACATGTGGAG
The DNA here is from genome assembly GCF_016808095.1 of Vigna angularis. Classification (NCBI taxonomy): domain Eukaryota; kingdom Viridiplantae; phylum Streptophyta; class Magnoliopsida; order Fabales; family Fabaceae; genus Vigna; species Vigna angularis. The sequence continues at coordinate 25,551,576 of NC_068979.1, read as the reverse complement.
GTTGCCACTTCATTGGAGAAAACCTTGTATCGTGGTTGAGCAAGAAGCATAACACAATTGCACTATCAACTACAAAAGCAGAATATATATTTGCCGCTCACTGTTGCTCACAACTGCTTTGGATCAAAAATCAACTAGAAGACTACAACTACTTAAAATTAAGATCCCTATCTATTGTGATAATATTTTTGCTATTAGTTTATCTAAGAACCCTACATTGCATTCACACACAAAGCATATTGACGTCAAGCATCTTTTCATACGTGATCATGTTTACAAGAGTACTGTGGATTTACAATATGTAAACACAGAGGATCAGCTAGATGACATCATCACTAAACCTTTAGTTGAAGATAGACTTTATCATCTAATCACCCTTCTTGGTATGAGAATCGTTGATTGAATTTGACTTAATGTGTTTAATGCACTCATATAGCATCTAGAGACAAATGTCAAAGACTCATCGTCTAAGTAACGTCATATTAATGACATCTAGATAATTAGGTGCCTTATTTGTGGGTTTTTTTCTTATGTTGCCATCTAGAGTTCTGAGAACGACTCTTCATCTTGGCGAGGGTTATGATGCCTCTATACATCGCGATCTCGTCTTGAGTGACGGGATCGACCACGAATCTCCTGGTCTTTCACCGAGTTTATTTGCTTCGAGCTCTTCGAAATTTATGCCAAGTAGATCGAGTATGACTCACTTGTAAGTCCCATCAGGGTGACAGGCTACGATATACCTGGAAGTTCCACATGCCTTCCTCTTGACAGCTTCCCTGGTGCATGGGAGTTCGACTCCTTCGTGATGATATGCTTTCGCGATGGAGACTCCTTGCTAATGAGTGTCATGTCTAGACTATCAATTCAGAAGGATACGGAGGAAGCTTTCCATTCTCTAGGACGATCAACTTTTGATTCAGTGTCTAAAGGTCCTCTTGGTGTTGGGTGCATAACACTTCAAACTCTTTGTCGCAGCACTTATGCAATTGCTCGTTCTATTGGATCATTTTGAAGGGTTATCACTTGGTTGGACTCGATCTTGTGTGACAATTGAGTTTGGCTTTGGGTGGTAACCATGAAAGAGTGAGGCTGTAACAAAGTTTTATCTAGAGCATGGATCTTCGAACAGGTGGCAAGATCTAGGTGGATTAGAGTATCCTAATATATGTCCCCAAGAGTTGGACCACAGAAGAATATTCACCTATAAAAGATTCTTTGATGCTCAAGTCAATAAAAAGTTTGGATCTTTTGAGTAAAAAAGATTGAGTATGAGAGAATAAATATTTCCTAGTGAAATATCATGTCTATTTATATAAGATTTCTTAACCCTATGACTTATGTGATAAAAATAGATAATATCAAATAATATCAATCACTTATATATATATATATATATATATATATATATATATATATATATATATATATAATAATAATATTATTATTATTATACTTTATGTGATATATCATATATTTTGTATTTTGTAAATGATTACATAATACACTATTAATATTAATATGTGAATATTAACACTAATAAATTAATATATCTTAAAATGTTTTCTAACCACTCTTAAGTTGAATGAACTTTATTAAGTATTACTTAATTTATTTGTTGTACTAGGTATGTCTATAATTAAATTAATAATTCATTTTTAAGGGTGGTTTTTGTAATGGTTATTGTGGTTGGCTCATATTCATGTTTCAATAATGAGTGATGTGATTCAACCTAGAAACTAAAACGTACACACAAAATTAATTTTATGGACACATTGCAAATTGGAATGCGAATACACATACGATTGCTCAGGTTTGATTGGACTAAAGTCTGTCTATTTCGTATGTATAAGAAAAAGTTAAGTGTGAGCTACAAAATAAAATAAAGAACATACTTTGTATGATAAAGTCTTATAATTTTTTATACAATCAGAAAGTAAAAAGAGGTAGAAAAGTGTGAAACAAAATTTAACATTATAATTTCATAAATAATAATAAAATTCTTCTCATTTATATTCATTTGTCAACTTTCTTTTATTTATCATCTTTTTTCTTTATAGTTATATTATTAACATGTCCTCATGTTCTTGAAACTTATCAAAAATCAACATGTTTTTTTTTTATATATAAAATCTCATTATTTTTATCACATTTATAAATACTAGTATAAGTATGTGTTATCGCACGTGTGTGTATGCATTTTTAAATATTTATAAATCATTTAAATTTTAAGAGTTGTACTTAAAAGGATAGAATTGAAAAAACAAAAAGGTGAATATAAGTATAGATACATAGTAATAGATATAATTATAGATAAAATAAATTTTAGTTACTGAAATAAAAAATATTATAATTAATATTGTGTAAATAATTTTGAATATAAGTAATTATTTAAATTTGAAAACGTAGTTACTAAAATGATAAAAGATAAATAATTATAATGAATAATTATTTGAATTAAAAAAGTAGTTACTAAAAAGGGTTAAATATGTTTTTAGTCCCTAAACTATCAAGCGAATTTGTTTTTAGTCCCTCTTTCAAACTATAGTACATTTTCATCATTCTCTTTAAGAAAACCGTAATTTTTCGTCCTCAAAAACTAACGGCGTTAAAAAAAGCTAAGCTGGCTAACGGTTTCGCCACATCGTTCTTTCTTTTTCTGACACTGAATTGGGCGTAGCGAGACGCTGTCATGGTCTTTGGGTTTCTGCTATGGTGAATCTGATTTCTGGTTTTCTATTCTTTTTGTATAGGTTCGCACTAGGGTTTCTTTGCAGGTTGATGGTGAAAGACTCTTGCGGTAATGGTCACGGAGGCGCGGCTTAGGGTTTCTGCGTGATTGGGACTAGCTTGCACAAGGATGGTTGAAGATGGCAGCGATTTGCAATTGGATTTTAGGGTTCTGTTCTGGGTTTGATTTGGGGTTCTTGGGCTGGTTTGTCTTTGGGTTTTGTCTTTTCTAATCTCAGGGTTGGAGATGGTTGAGGAAGCGCGACGAAGGAGAATGAATATGGCAGCGGCAAGGAGGAGGTTGTTGGAGAAGAGCTCAGAGGAGAGAAGGTGACGGTTGAGAAGGAGGGGTGACCAGCGGAGACGGTGACGAAGGGAGCAACGGATGAAGGCGGGGGAGGGATGGGGGAAGGAGGTGAGTAAATGCATGGAACGGGTGTCAACGATGGAGATGGAGCTGCCGGAGGGGAATGCTATGAGACCATGCAGGCTCAGATCTACGGATCCAAAGTTGTTGCGGTTGGGTGGGCATGAGAGCATTGATTCCCATGACTCTTGCGGCTGGGCAGTTACTGTTGGTGGTGCTCTCGGACTTCCCTGCATAATTCACTTCTCTCCACTCTGATTTCAATCCACACCGTACCACCACCCACTCCACTATTTCTACGCTGAAACGTCTTCCGTTGCGTTATGGTTTTCCTTTGATCTTCCCTTCCGATTTCTGTTGCTTTGCTTCTTGCTATGTTCTTGTTTCTTTTGAATTGGGTTGTGTTCTTGAAGATGCCTATGACGAGAATGAGGCTTTGATGAGAAGCCTTATAAGTATGCTCAGGTCGACCAAATGGAACATGATCCCAAGGTGGAAGACCATCATTTTACTTGATTTTTTTGAGTTAATTGCATTGTGGGAAGACAAATGTCTGGTCAGTGTATACACTTTGACACTCGAACACGGAGGGAGAGGAAGGGAGAGAAACTCTAAGATGCAAGGAAGCAAATGAGGGAGACGGAGGGAGAGAAGCACATGAAAAGATTTGACTCAGTGTCAGAAAAAGAACGAATGATGTGGGGAAACGTTAGCCAACTCAGCTTTTTTTAACGCAGTTAGTTTTTAAGGACGAAAAATTACGGTTTTCTTAAGAAGAAGGATCAAAATGTACTATAGTTTGAAAGAGGCACTAAAAACAAATTCGCTTGATAGTTTAGGGACTAAAAACATATTTAACGCTACTAAAAATGATAAAACTGAAAATTATTTTTTTTTTATTAAGAGTGATTAAGAGGATAAAATTGATAAAATAAATAAAACATCAAAAAGATGTGTCCCCTAAAGAAAGAAAAGAATAACAAAAACATGAGATCAAACTTATAAGTCTAAAGAAGGTTGATGTCTAGTATGAAAATAATATAAAGTAATACTAGTAGGAAGAGAGTTATATTTATAAGTTGAAGTCAAAATCTCAAAATCCGACAAATTTATCAACACTTCGCTATAAAACTTAGATGTTTTGATATATATTTTTATATATCATCATGTATTTTCTTTATATATTTTTAAATGAAAAAAAAAGAAAATATATATAAAGAAAATATGTGAAATTACATCAGTGTTTACATTTTTTTTAAACATATGCATATAGTTCAAAAAAATACTAATAAATTAATTAAATTAGTTTTTATTTATAAAAATAATATAAGTAGTTTAATGATTTTACCTATATATTTATTTAATTTTTTTATAATAATATAATTTGTCTATATTATATGATATGTAATTTTTTTATTTATGTTTGTCATTTTAATAATTTCAAATAATGATAAATAATTAATGAATAACATGTGAGTTGTCAAAATTCAATAAATACTCAAAACCTTGTTTAAAGACTCTAAATTCAATATTATTAAAAATAATGACTTATTAATGAAGTGTTAATTTCTTTTATTAAGGCACATCTATACAATAAAAGTGTTTTTAATGTAAAAGATAAATTTTTATAAAGAACTTTGATGAAGAAGTACAGCATCCAATACCTTTTGAGGGCTGAATAAATATGGTCTGTCATTCTGCAGAAGATAAGAAAGCGCGTTATGCGTTTTATGTCAGGCACCGTACAATGTCTAAAGCACACAAGGGATAATATCCTCTGCCAAACAAAACTTATAATTTGTAATATTCTCTTTCGATTATGATCGTAATGTTTGCCACATTCAATCAACTTATACAATATAATTAATATTATTCTGAGCTAAAGTTCTATACATGAAATAACGTTAAATGGTTAGAATAAGCATTTTGCACCTCATGAGTCCATCACTCTAACATGATCGTTTCCAATATAGATATCTCTCATACATGAAATCTCTAAAAATGTAATGTATGCTAAATATTCATAATTCAATTAAAAAGTTATGTTAACTTTTAATTAATTGAGGTGTAAAAATCTTTAGAGGTTGAACAATACGTAAAAAATAAATCTAAAGTAGTAAATACAAAATGAGAAAGTCACACTTATAATTTTCACTCTTTTAAGTAAATTAGGTTAAGACTAGGATATAGTGAGGAGAAATATAATGATAAGTAAAATTATGTTTGTACAAACTTTATATTAAAATGTTTATTCTCAATATTGAGAGTGTTGAAAGTCTAAACCTAAACTTTTGAAAATACAATGTTATGAGATATTTCTTTTTGAGTTTTCATTTTAGTAGGGTTCACGAGGCATATAATAAATCGTTAAGTAATATTCTAAGTAATTGTTGTTTAGTGTGATGATTAATTTAATTACTTTTTATAAATCTATAATGGAATATGTTATACTTACTCTCGTGTACTTTTTAAGTTTTGTACATGTATTGAAGTTCTTGTATTAGTTGGATTGAATTAAAAAGGAGGTGAAAATTTTCTCATTCCAAGCCTTATGCCTTTGCCATATCAAAGGACAAATAGTAAAGTAATCAAAATTAAAGTGCACAATTGTTTAGTCGTTCCATTATAATAAAGAAATGATTGTGTGTACAAATTTATAAATATTCTATACTTTATTTCAAAAGAAAATAATCAAAATTGATTCATTGATATAAACTGGTATGGGAGCTATATATGTAGTGGAACATGTTTAGTATGCAAGGAAGCGTCTTTGGAATGTTGATAATTCAATTTCTAAATTCTTATAAACATTTTTCTTTCTTTTATCTTTCAATTTCAATTTAGATTTGTGTATCTTACAAAATTTAGGATTTACATCTATCATGTAGTGGTGTTAAGATGTCAACTCGTGTTGCTATGTTATTGAGTTGTCAGGTTGCTAAACTGTCAAGATCGACCTGTCATGTTGTTCAGCTATTGAGTTGCTAAGCTGTTGAGATCAATCTGTTGGGTTGACCTAAAGTTGTTGAAGAAGCTCGGCTAGTAGAGGAGAAGCTCAGCCAATAAAGAATAAATTCGGCTAGCAAAGGAAAAACTTGACCATGAGAAAGATTTTCACTAAAAACTCTCACTACAGATGCCCAAATGGAGTTGCACTACCACATCAACAGACAAAACAAAAATCAATTTTGTATTCTCACAAAAAAAAAGGAGAAAACAACTTTTGGAAACTTTTCACATTTTGGTTGTGGAGAATTATGATTTTGGGCTTATAGCAACAACTAGAGAATTTTTTTTTAATATGGAAGGAATGTAACAAGGAGAAAGATTTTTTTCTTTTATTTTTCTATGTGTGAACTACTAGAGAAAACACGTCTTGAGCTTTCCTGTGGTGCCTTTTTATTCTTAGTTCAACAATAGTGTAGACTTCTTTTAAGTGTTTTGTGCTTAATTCTAGAAGTTTTAAGCTCTTCTTTTCACTATTCCATTTCCTCTTATTTTACTATTCTTCTACCTAATTTTAGTTTTGTATGTGTTTTATCTATTAGTTTCATGATGAATGATTGGTTTTTCCCAATATTGAACTTTAATCCAGTGTTAACATATGATTTTCTAAACTACTATTTCAGCCACTAGTTATGCACTGTTTTACTGTGTTATCACTTCCTTTTTCATATTTTTAAGCTATGGGTTGGAGCACTTGTTGTTTGGTTGATGTTTTTCTTTTGATATATACTTTTACTCTTTAGTTTAATCATGTATTTCATTTAATTTGTTATGCATTTTACATTCCAATCTTGCATTTTTATTTTGAGACTTGTACGACATAAAAATAGTATCTATCAAGTGTGATTCAATTTTAGTATATATGTCAAGCTTTTTCTTTCAAGATTATTATTACTTGGATGGACAATTAGACCACGGTAGAGAAAGTGTTTGAAGTTGTGTAGGAATATGATGTTCATAATCTCCTATTTTTTTAGAGAAGACAATCAATGTGATGATAAATTAGTCAATCTTTTAAATGGTATATTGAATTACACCTTAGTATTAGCTTGAATTTTTTCATAATAGGTATTGGTTTATATGTTTAAGGTGTTTAACTCATTTGGGGTTTGTCGAGTATTTTTTTTTTTCTTATGAATTTGGTTAGATCATCTCATAATTATTTGATTTTTTTATTTTTTATTTTTTATTTTTTAATAATATTTTCTCGATAACAAATTATAGATATTTTTTAGGGTATCAATAGGATGTCAAAATGTATATAATGATACTTAGTATGAGCTTTTGAATAAAGAAAAAAGTAAAAAATCTCTTTTGCACCTCTCTTGAGTTTGGCCAAAATCGAGAAATGTATAATATGTACATGCGTGCACTTAGAAATCTGTTTTCACATGTAAAATGAAAAGATTCCATGCGAAATAGATTTTCTTTAAGACTTTGTGATAAAATGCAAGTTGCATGTCATCAATTATTAGAATTGGTCATCATTCTCTCATAATATGTCATTATTCATGAAAGTGAGTGTTTCTTTAGGAAAGAAATTGACTGGTCTTGTTTTAGAGATAGAGAGGGTGATGATCAATTGAATATGTTTGTGAATGAAGGAATCTCCCATGTGGTGTACAAAACACCTTTTTAATTTTTAATGTGACATGACATTATTCTGATCAATTAATACCTATGACTAAACTTTTCATCCAACTAATCTTCTTATGTTCAATTTATTGTAAGTGTAATAGTAAGACTTTAATTATGTAGAGTTTCTAAATATTGAAAACCTCCAAATTTTTAGAACAACTTAACCTTCTATATATGTACACCTTCTAAATATTGAAAACCTCCAAATTTTTAAGAGTTTATAAATTGAAACTATTATCAATATAAAAGTAGTTTGAACTTTTTATATTTTTTTAAAATACAATTATATTATAATATTTAAAATAATAACAATATTGTGTTTTTAGCTTTTAATATTAAAGATGGGGGAGTTGAATTTTTATGATTAGAAAACATCATTTTAAAAATAATGAAATGGGTTAGGAATTAATCTGTTTGATTTGTTAGTACAAATAAAACATCCATTCCAACTATTATTCAATGGCAGACACTCTCTTTATAGTGCACAGGATAGACCCACACACACCATGCATGCCCATTAGCTAAATTGCAAAAAAAAAAAGGAAAATGTAAGAAAATCTTAAAAATATACTAAATTCATATCTTATGAAAGACAGATAATGTTGGAAATTGATGTCTTAAGCATGTACACAGCATTAATTGCAAACATGGTGAGACAACTAGTGTGAACTATGAACAGAAAGGGAAAAAAAGATGTAACTTAAAGTAGGCAATGAAAACAACATAGCCAACAACCAAGCAATTCACTCGAAGTATATATCAATTTTAAATCCTCCACTAACATTTACAAATTATAAATTAAGTATTTGGATTTAGAGGGAAAGTGAGAAAAATTATGAGTTCAATTCTCTTCCACTAACCAACTAAAGTTTGTTTGTCGTTAAAAACTATCAACTCTAAGTATTTTGTAAAGATAATAATAAAGTGAAAAATTAATTGATATTCATAGAAGAAATTTTCACAAAAAAGAAAGAGAAATATTTTGTGTAAAACAACATACTAGGAATTTTTATATTTTTGAAAAACGTTTCTGTAATTTTCTTTAAAAATTCACAATAAATGAATGTCTAACAAACTTTTATGTTCATTTTTAAAGTTTCACACGATATTAGTTAGAAAATTCTCATAAAGTATAAAATATTCTAATAATAACAATAGTTCATATAATTCTTTCTTATTTATAATTTATTAACAATAGAGAAGGATAAAAAAACTATTTTAAATGATACACTGTTGTTGAAGCTATCAAATTAATACTACTTTTCAAGACAACTTCAGTATTGCCAAGTAGTATTCAAGAAAGTAGATAGGGTTAAAGTAACCCTGAGTCGTCTCCCAACGAACACGGAATTGCTTTCGAATATCTGCCTCTTATGAATGTTATGCAATGCTTATAAATAAAAGTAATGGTTGAAGAATGTTTAAAGAATAAATAAGAAACTTAAAAACAGTTATGATTAAATAGGCTAATTCCACTGCTTTTCCAAGATAGATTCATCATCGGTTATTCACGAATAATTGTTCAATTAATTATTGTTTAAGTTTCAAATTAATTAAAGTACATTCTTAATTAATTTGAGAGCGATCATGCATTTAACCAAAATAAATTCTCAATCAAATGCAAAACCTTTCTAGATTATTCACAATAAATTCAACCAAAGTACATTCTTAATCAAATTATATTGTGTTTAATCATGTTTATTCTTAAATCCCCTAACCAAGTTAAAAGTTAATCAATCAAATTAAATTCTCAATTAATTATAGTTGAAATTATTACTACCAACCAAAGTACATTCTCAACTGATAGTAAAAATCATTTAATCATATGAAAGTTCCTAAATTAAATCAAAGTAGATTCTTAATTAAACCTAGAAACCCTAGAACTCATATAATCAATATGCATGTAGATTCAAACACATTATGATGCAAAAATCTTTACTTTTAACAAGATAGAGAGATGAAAGACATAGAGAGAACAACTTAAATCAATAATCAAAGTAAACAATTGCATTAACTGAACGTAACCTCAGAATCCATCATGGAATTACAGCAGAATAGCCCTAGATGCTTAGCTCTCCATGAATGGAGTTGAATACAATATGAAATAAGAGAGAGAAGTAGTGAATGAATGAATGAAGTGAAGTTCCCTTTTCTGCCTCCCCTGGGTCTCTTTATATAGGGCTTGATTGGGTTTGGACTCTGAATATTCAGTTGACAGAATCTTTTATCTTATATCTTCCAAATAACTAAAAGATTTAGATAATTATAACATTATTTTGAAGATATTTTCTGTTGATATTCTCAAATTAAATTATTTCAACAACTGACTTTTATCTTTTAGCTTTTTCTAAATTTTCCAAAATTACACATAAGCCCCAAAATTTCATCTATTTGCACTTTAACCCCAACTGAATTCCCCAAAATTGCTCAAAGGCCCCTGTTTGACCAGCTTTGACCAGAGGAAGACGTAGTTAATGAGGGTCTTCCACGTGGCAGCCCTCTTTCTCACCCAATTAGGGTTGTCTGATGTAGGGAGGAGAAGGATTTGTGCTCTGTGTCGTGAAGGGATTTTTGCTGGTATGCGAGAATGATGGTGGCTGCACGGTGGCGACGCTGGTTGATGGAGAAGTCGCGATTGCGTTCTATTTCTGGGTTTTCTTGCAGGTCTGGTTTTGATGCAAGTTGTGATGCGGTGATGGAGGATGGCACGACAGATCTTGCTTTAGAAAGATGGTGGTTGGCCGTGGAGGAAGGTTACTGGCAGAGCGCGATTCTCGCGACGCAGTGGAGGTGAGCACGGTTGCGAAGAAGGGTTCCGATAGAGGCTTTGCTTTGGGAAAACTCGCGAGGAGAGACGCGATGAAGATCGTGATTCTGGGTGGCTGGTTCTCGTGGTTTTGATGAACTTTAAATTTCCAATAGTACAAGGAACAAAAAACATACCTGGATCTTTGCATTCTACATATAAGACATACATTGAGGACAATGCATAGTTTAAGTGTGGGAGTGTGTGGGGGAAACAATTAATTTTGTTTCCTATTTTTTTTGTTTTTTTTAAATAAATAATTTATTAACGATAGAGAAGGATAAAAAAACTATTTTAAACAAATTTTTGTGAGAGATATAGTGTATATTACTTTTGTATATAAAATTATCAAAAATCTTATATCAATTTATAAAATGTAAGTAGAGACAAACTTTATATTATTGAGAACCTTGTAGAATTAAATTAAAAGTCTATTTCTTAAAAAAAAACTATATAGCAATATTGGTTTGTAATCCTTTAATAACAAAATTTCAATGGAAAACAAAAATCAGAATAAAATCCACTCCATCATAGTCAATTTTCATTCTTACTCTTCCTTGTTGATGAGCATAAAATATGATATATGTACAATTCTTGATATCTAAGATAGGCATATATACTAATTCGCAAAAAGTATAACCGCATGTTGGTTTTGGTGATTTCATCCTGAAAGAAAGGTTGGAAAAAGTAAAATTAACCCTAGAATGAGTAAATGAAAAAGAGAGAGTATATATCTTTTAAGCTATGGAAAGTCATGTCCAGAAAAGAGCATAGTGGAGGAAGAAAGAAAGGATAAAAAGGTGGAAAAAGATGAACAGTGCTACATGCATTAGCTATTTTGTCGTGTAGTGCATTGGTTGGAGCACAAATAACAAGTGGGTAAGCTTGTGATTGATGGCCCCTATGGTGTTGTTGGAGCATAAATTGGTGGTAGGGGCTCTCTATTGCTAATGGAACTTCATTTCTAACCACAACCCAATACCGTTCATCCAATTTTTCAAATAATTAACACATTCAAACCATTTTTTATAACAACCGTCCGTTGATTTGTTAGAAATATTACATCGATCAGAAATAAAACCAATTACTTCTAACATGATTTATCATTTTTGTTAAAATCGATTCAACTTAAATTTAGAAAATATTTTATGTTAATGTAAATGATGTTTTTAAGCTCACACGTTTAATGTCAATCAATAATAAAAATTACTAGTCACATTTTAATAAATAAAATCAATTATTTGACATAGACAATAAAAATGGTTGTTTAATGCATAGTTGAATATCTATTAGTGTACGAAGTGTCTATGATGTGAAAGTATGAAGTTTTCAATAGTTCAGCTCTTTATAGTTAAGGAGTTTCGACTTTCTAAAATAGACAGAAAGGAAATCCACGATATGTAGAATTCTTTTTAACGTTTAAATCAGTAAAACTTTAGAAGGTACTTGTACACTTCTTCAGATAATTTTGAAGATAATAAATTATTATATTATATCAATATATCAAAACTATTCACTAGCATAAATATTTTAAAAAAACATTAATAGTTTTTAATATTTTGAAGTGTTTCGGGCCTGCGAGTACAATTAGAATTGATTCTGGTACAATATTAAAATATTTTAAAGAGTAAATATTTGTTGCTTTGACTTTTATGATAAAATAACTATAGCTAAATTTAATTTAATATAATCTGAGCTTTATATTAAGTCTAACCGAAGTTATGGTTGAATGAGGGATTTCGTATTTTAAAACTTATTGTATTAAAATCAATACTGGTGTAATTTTATCAAAATAATGAATGTATAAATGTAATGTGCAACATAAATTGTTTTTCCCGATGTCTATAGTTTAGGAATAGTATCTTAAGGTTTTAGTTATAATTAAAATATAAATATTTATTTACTATTTAAGATTTTATCATTTATTTTCTCAAAAGTATTCAATCTAATTACTGTAATTTTTTAACATTAAATAAAAAATTAAAAATATCTTCATATATTTTAAATTATTCAAATATACTTTGCAGTGTAGTAATTATTATAATGTACAAAAGGTAATTACCGATTTTTGAAGAGATTATCAACATTTTCATGAAATTGGTTAAAACAATAAAATTTGATTTTGATTGTGAAGAAAATAAACTGATTGTATACTTGTAGTATTCTAAAGTCTCAAATTTCTTTTCCTTTTTAGTAGGTGTCTAAATTTAATTTCTAAATTTCAATCTTTTCATAAACCTACACAGTTTATTTTTAAATTAATTATTAAAAAGAGTTATTTTGAAAATCAATCACGTAATTGATTTAAAACATAATATATATATATATATATATATATATATATATATATATATATATATATATAATAAGTGTTAGAAATTTATGATTGACATATTAACAATTAACCTGAGCAGTTACAAATACTCCTTAAAACAGTTTAGCTGAAGGAAACCTGAAAGATTAGACATTAGAAATAATTAATAAACAACTTGAATTGGTATCTGATCTTTTTTCTATTGAGCACCTTTAGTCTCTTCTGATGGGGTTAAAGACAAAAAAAAACAAGAATGATACAATGTGCTAACAGATGGAAGGGTGGTGTTCCCTCCACCACTACACCTTTCTCTCTCCACCTCCCTTTTACTATTTTGTCACTCAGTAAAATTTTATTTTTAAGGTTATTATTTTTTAATTTTATCCATTCACAACCTATTTCATTAATTAATAACCTATTCTAGTTCCGTACATGAGTAAAATACTTTTCTTTCATTTTAACATTATATTTCTTCCTCTCTTTCTTTTGTCGTTGTGAGATACTACAAGTTGCAAAGGTTGGTGGTGGTGGAAAAAATTATCAAACAGTCTCCCACGCAGTGCGTGGAGTGGTGCAGTGCGTGGAGTGCTTCTCGTATTCGAATAAACCTTGAAATAAAACCCTAAAATAAAAAACGTAACCTTTAAACGGCATCCTTCAACGGATGTCAACATCCTTCAACGGATGTCAACATCCGTTTAAGGAAAAACGGATGTCGACATCTATTTTACCTTAAACGGATGTTGACATCCGTTGAAGATGTCACCTCCCGTTTAAAGGTTACGTTTTTTGTTTTATTAGGTTACATCTCCGTTGATGTATACTTCCTCACGCTGGTTGATGCTCTCGACGTTCCTTGATGTTCCTCCACACCACGGCGACGACGCTCCTTCACACCACAGAGGCAATGGAAGCTTTCAAACCAAAAAAAAAACTGGGAAGAAAAAGGAATGGAAGTGCGGGAGGTGGGGAGGTGAAACGAAAATGGGGAAAGGGGAAGAGAGTTCCGTGGGTGGGTGCTGGGAAAGTAAAATTAGGGTTTCAAATTATTTAAAATAAGGTAAAAGTAAAAATCTTTTTAACTTAAGGATATAATTGTATTTAAAATAATGTGGGGAGGTGGAGGAAGTATAGGGTGGTGGTGGAGGGAGCAACACCCCAGATGGAAACCATGACCCTTTAAATAACATGACGGTTTACTTTTCTTTAGTTTCAATAATTATAATTTGACCCCTTCAACAAATTAAAATTATGGTTGGTCTCTATACAATATAATTTTCATGACAAATATACCCTTAGTCATATTTATCTTAATTAGATCACTTTATAAAATTAATTAATAAAATATAATGACCTACCAATTTAATAATTGTTATATATATATATATATATATATATATATATATATATAAGTGACCCAAAATAGAAATTAGAATTGACTAGCAAGAAAATAGAGATATCTAACCATTTTCTTTTCCTTAAACAAAAAGTATGATTTATTTGTTAGCTAATTAAATATCATATTTAATATCAATAAAAATTAATAATCATTCAAAATATTTTAATTAAATTTTATTCTCAAACATAATTTTACAATTAATTTAATAAAAATATATTAATACTAAAAAACATTTGGAGACTTTTTTAGCATAGTTTAAAGTAAGGGTTTTAACGGCTTGATTCTCAAGTCACCCCTGGATTAACTCATTAGGTTGGTGTGTTAGTTGGTTAAATCACTTAGAAGATTTTTATTTTTTCAATTTCTTTTATATAGTTATTACATTATAATCAAACTCGTTGTTGTATAGTTGTACAACCAAAATATTAACGTATTTTATCAATTATTATTATAAACATACTAGTTGAAAATTAAGATGTGAACTTGTATAATTTGACAAAAATTAAACATTCAAATTATTCAAACATTTTTCAACAATATTATATTATTTTAAAAGATCAAATTATCAACTTAAGAAATAATAACTTATAATAAAAAAACTTATAAAGAATAGTAAAACAATTAATAGAATTATTATTAGTAAATTAAGAATCAATCCAATTTCAATTTAGTTCAAACTCATTTAACTTATAGATTCAATACCTATATTTAAAAAGAATTAAAAAAATTTCAATATAACCCGACTCAAATTCATTATGATTTGAATTTACTCGTTGGAATTTATTTTGACAACTCTAATACTCATACACATGTTGACTAATATTTTTTTATAGTTTTGGAACAATGTTTGAAGAGAAGAAATAAATTTTTGTGACGTTAACTTTCACTTAAAAACCAATGGCAATTATAAGATATTACCAAATAAACTACAGACTTTAATATGTTAGTTTTCAAGTTTAAATTAATTTACAATAAATGAAGTTGTTCAATATAACTCTTAAGATTTGAGGTAGACAATGTAGAACTTTGCATCATGTGATTTCTCCTATCTTTCATACTGAAAGGAATGAAATAAATATTATTCAAACCATGTCTGAAGACTTTTTTCTTTTATTTATTTTATTTTTTTGTCGCGGTTTAGAAGAAATGAATAATGGTTCAATACAATATGGTATGTACTTATCAATTCTTTACCACATCTAGTTCATTATAGGTTGAAGGAGATTGAGTTAGCAGCAGTGGATAAACATAAAGTCCAACTATCCAATGGGCTTCAATGGATGTCCAATTATCACTTTTTCTTCCTGCACCCCAATATTTGTAAATACACCTTCATAATTTAAAATTACAACTTTATCTTATGTTAAAATAATTTCCGATTTACTTGTAGTATAGGTCTTTTGGAACAAGCTTTATATATATTCAAGAAAATAATTTCTAGAATATGATTTCTTGAATTGCATTATGGAATAAGGTTTTCGGAAAAAAAGTTTTTTAATAAAAATTTCAGAATATATACAATACCTTCCAAAAAGAATTTTCCAGAATAAGTTTTTTGGAATAAGCTTTCCAAAGCATATATAATGTATTCTTGAACTAATTTTCTGGAATGGGTATTTTTTTCAAAACGAGTTCTCTTTTTTTTTTTAAGTGAATAATTAAGGTGCAATGATAGAACAATAATATGGTGGGAGAATATTTTTAATTTTTCTCAGTAATAATGGGGAGTTTGTGAATACATGAATAAACATTGTGAAACCCAATATAGAAAATGCTTCTATTTATAAATTATTTTGGCATTAGAGTATTACAATATCATATTAATTTGCATTCTAAGAAAAATAAATAATAATGTTCATCATTATATATGATTCCTTTCAAGCCTTTTCCCTACAGATAAAGATAATGAATGTTGTGTTGTAAATCAAGAATTTAAAATAGAGTGAAATATAAAGTTGTGAGCTTTTGCTTTGTTCCTATTCATCATCTTTGTGTGTGTTTGTTCCCAACTTTCTCTTCCCATCTGGTGCTTTTCTCTCTGAATCCTAGAAGGGTTTCTCCCCTTTCTCTCTCTGAACCCTAAGATGGTATCAAGAGCATAGAAGAAACAAGATTCGTGTGGTGTGTGGGTGTGATCAAAGTCTGGAAGGAGTTTGTATATCCAGCAAGAAGTGTTCTTTGGAAGTGAGAAATCCTTAGAGGTGAACAAGGAGAAGCTTAAAAGATTTGATCAAGAAACAATACATTATGGCAGGGTTTAGAGGAATACAGGGACCACTTGCAATTTTTTATGGGAAGATGTTTGATGACTGAAAAATCAAAATGTTGGCTATTTTTGGTTTTCAGGACGTGACAAAGGTGATAGAGTGTGGTTTGGAGGAACCAGGCAGCAAAGCAAAAAATGAGGAGAAAACAAACTACAAGTTGCAGCAGAAATTGGATAGTAAGGCCAGATTTCTGCTCTATCAATGTGTAAGTTCAAAGATTTTCAACAAAATCTCCAAAGCAGCAACTGCCAAGGAAATCTAAGAGATTTTGATGAAAACTTATGGTGATGGTGATAAAAACAAGAAGGTGAGGCTATAGACTTTGAGAAGACAGTTTGAAATTCGGACCATGAATGAGGGTGAAATTATGGCAGAGTATTTTGACAAGGTGTAGGAACTTGTTAATGCTATGAAAGCATGTGAGAATGGTATTACAGACCAATATGTGGTGGACAAAATCCTAAAAACCCTAACTCCAAGATTGGATCATGTGGTTGTTGTTATTAAAGAGACTCGTAATTTGGAGACATTAGAGATTGAGGAATTGCAACATTCATTAGAAGTACATGAGGATCGTATCAATGAACACAAACAGTGCCAAGAACAAGCATTGCAGGCCCGACCTCAGTATAAGGGCAAGAAATGGTTCAAGAAAGGTAATAAAGGCATCACTAAGCATAAAGAATCATTGGAACAACAAGATGAAGATTCCAGTGATTCCTGTTTAGAGTTTAAAATATCATTTTTTATAAATTTTTTTATTATCTTCGATTTATTTTAATCGAAGCCAAAAGGTGCCTATGGCTTCGATTCTTCAGTAAACAGAGACCTACATGTTCGAGAAATTTGCAAAAATTTCATCGCGTCATTTTATGCTTCAATTTCATGAAAATTAAAGCATATTAAACGAGTTAGAAAAGTTAGAAGTCTAATTTTGTACTAGTTAGAAGTCTATTTCTCAAAAATATACCGTGTCACTTAAGTAAAATGATTAATAATTTGTTTATATAAGTGTGGTAACTCAAGCAAGAGAACTTCGCTCAAATGATGATATACTAGATGGTGACAATGTTATGTGTTGTATACTTTTATACATGTTTTTATTGAATGATATGATGTGTATAAGGTGAAATTACTTATATATATATATATATATATATATATATATATATATATATATATATATATATATATATATATATATATATATACACACACACGAATATCCCTTCTTCATGTACTCCCCTAACTCGCAAGTTACTTCTTGCTATCTTTAATCTCAAAGCACCTTTATCATTCTAATATGCTTTACAAGAATGTTAGTGTGAACATCTAATACTTGCATTGACACAACCTCCACGGTTAAATCCTCCCAAACTTAGATATCATCTACTTATAACTCTTAATAAGGACTTAGAACATACTTCCTCAATTGAGATGCATAGAACACTTTATGTAAATTTGACAATTGTGGTGGTAGCACCATTTCTTAAGTTACTCGCCGAATCCTCCTAAGAATCTTATATGGTCCAAGAAACTTTGGTGACAACTTTCTTGATTTGATAGCCCTTCCAACTCCCATTATTAGTGTAACTCGCAGAAACACATGGTCTCTTCCTCTGATATACATAAGACTTTTGTTTACTCTAAGTTACTCGCATACGTTTTTGAATCAACTTTATCTTCTTTGTAGTTTGCTATAAGAATTCAAGGTGTTTAGCACAAAGGTTTTCAGCATTGCTTCCAACGGTAAAATCTCACTCTAACCTCTGAGATGATCAAACATGCACATCCTCAACAAATCCTCTAACAACTAAATAGTCATTTCGAATTGTCCCTCTGTTTAAGGATGATATGCACAACTTATCCTTAATTGCATACCCAAAGCTTCTTGTAATGTCTGCCAAAACCTCGATGTGGGTCTCGGTCTGATACAATACTTGCAGACACTCCATACAATCTTACAATCTCCTGGATATACAACTTAGTCATCTTATGCAAGGACATCCTCTGATTGATTGTTAGAAAATGAGCATTCTTTGTTAGGTCACTAGTAAAAAATAGGGTTTTTAAATCGCCTATTATGTCTCGGTTCTCGAAAACCCGAGACGTATAAAAATGCGGTGGCAGAAATGTAATTATAAAAACACTATACGCCTCGGTTCTTCTAAACCCGGTGTCTAAAAGGGTATACTGTCTCGGTTAATTAAAAGACCGAGGCAGAAAATTGTGTTGACCAGTTATAAAAATAATATTTGCTTTTTCGAGGAGAGTTACTGCACCGGTTGCAGATTAATAGAAATCGTATAACATTCCTCAGTTTTATTGTAACCGATGCCTATACAACTTTCACTACTCAGACGTTTCCTTTCACAACGTTCCAAAACTTTTTGTCTTTCTCTCTCAAAACTTTTCGCCTTTCTCTCTCTCAAAGTTGGTCCAATATTTCACCTTTTTCTGCTTCTCCCTGGTGTAGTACTCACCCTTCACCGGCGACATCTTTGAGGTCAATGACGGGGATCTCGAACTGGGTATGGCTCCGATCGCCAGAGACGGCGATGTCTTCTGGCGGCATGACAAAAATAAGAGGGATTTTGGTGATGCCGGCGTCGACGAGACCCTTAACACCGCCTTTGGTTTCTTCGAAGGCTTTCAGCTCCAGTGGCGGAGGTGGGTGCGGATGCCTGAACTGCTACTGTGGGTGCATCTTCAACCGCATCATCAACCTCATCTGCAAATCGCCGCCGTGCTCGCGTTCCTCTTTTGGCTCATGCCTCTCTCACGCGCTTCACGTTCGCCATGCCACTGGTCCTTGCCTCCCCGCCGTCGCCACTACCAAGTACACCACTGCCGCCGTCGTCTTCGTTGCTGGTGTTGCTGATGTTCATCCACCATTGGTGTTGTTGTTCTTGTTGTTCTGGTATGTTCTTCTCATCAACCACCGCCAACCCCTCCTCCCTCCTCCACTCCTCCTCCATCGTCCCCCTCTTTTGTTTTCTGATTGATGCATGTGGTGGGGTTTGGCTGGACTTGATCTGAATCGATAAAAGTTTGAAGCTTTGGAGAGTGGCAAGTATTTTTGGTGTTAGCTTTCGGTCTTTTTGTTTGATCTTGAAGTTTTGTTTTTTGCTGCAGAATTGAAGTGGGGATTCACCTCTGTAAGGTACGGAGTGGGGTTCTACTGAAAAATTGAAGTGGTTTGAAGCTGGATTGTGAAAAGAAGGTTCTTTTTTTTTTCTTGGGGCTATTTGTCAGTAATGAAGGGATTGAAGGGGGATTTTGTCCTTTGGAAGAGTTGAACCTGGAAGAGCTGATGTATTGAACTGGAAGAGATGAACCTGTTTGATGGAAGGCTCGTGAAGGGAAGGTTCGTGGTGGTGGAGGCGACTAGGGTAGGTGGAAGAATTGATACTGCCTCAGTTGTAAGAGAACCGAGTCGAATCGTACATACTGCTTCGGTTAAAGAGAACCGAGCTAAATCCTGCTGACGTTCTACATCGCCTGTATATGCATCAGTTTCCAAACCGGTGTCTATGACCGAAATTAACCGGTGTTTATGACTTTTACTGTACTAGTGGGTTGTCCATTATCACCCAGATGGAATTGTGATCTCTCAGTGATCTTGGTAGATGAGTTACAATATCCATCGAGATATTGTCCCACATCCACTAAGGAATATCCAACTGTTGTAACATCCCTCTTAGCCTATAATGCTCTACCTTGGCTTTCTGACACACCAAACAAGAGGACACAAACTTTGCCACATCTTTTTTAGAATCATTTTTCTCAACTCTAATTTTGCTAGAATGCATACCCTGCTTCTGAAACAAAGAATACCATCTGGCTCTAAGACAAAGTCTTTGGCCTTTTTAGTACCCAACAACTTCACCACATGTTGTAAATACACATCCTCTAACTATTTTCCCTTTACTTGCTCCAAAATGTCACTCATGATCACCAAATTCATATCATGCAGCTTCTCAATCAGCTGCCACTCCTTTACCATCAAGGCAAACATTTGAATCTATTTCCTACTCAAAGCATCTATGACAACATTCGCCTTCCCAGATGATACTACAATTCAAAATCATAATTCTTTAGATACTCCATCCATCTTTTCTCTCGTATTTAACTCCTTCTGGTCAAACAAATACTTTAGACTTTTATAATCACTGAAGACTTGAAACAACGCTCCATATAAATAATGTCTCCACGTCTTTAATGCAAACACCATCATATATAGCCAACTCGATATCATGCAAAAAGTAGTTATTTTCATTCACCTTCAACTAATGAGATGAATGTGCCACGAGCCTTTTTCCTTGCATAAACACACATCTCAATCATTGGTATGACGCATCACAATACAACTCAAAAGCTTTATTAGTGTTTGGAATAGTCAATATTGGAATTGTTGTCAACCTTCTCTTTATCTCTTCAGAACTAGTCTCACACTTGTTTGTCGAAACAAAAGGTTGATCCTTACAAGTCAACTAAGTCAAAGGACCCACAATCGTGGAGAACCCATCTACACACCTTCTATAGTAACTTGCCCAACCCACAAGGCTTCCCACTTTTGTCACTGACGTCGACCATTCTCACTTTAACACTGCCTCCACTTTCGTTAGGTCTATCAAGATTCCTTGAACAGAAATCACATGCCCTTGAAATTGGACCTCCTCCAACCAAAACTCGCTCTTGGACAACATACTCATAAATCCCATAACGTGATTGAAACGTAGTCTTATGAATATCTTCTATCTTGACTAAAATATGATCATAACCACACTTTAAGTCAATCTTCGAAAACACACTAACTCCTTGTAACTAATCCAACAGATCTTCAATCCTCAACAATGGATACTTATACTTTATTGTCACCTTATTTAATTATCGATAATCAACACACAATCTTGAACTTCTATCCTTCTTCTTTACCAACAACATTGGAGCTTCCTCAGATCCACGATTTTGCTTTGTCCAAAGTAACCTTTCCATTAAACTTTGATGAGTCATGTCTTAAGAAATCATTTAAACTAAAATGATTTCTCGGTGCCTGAACGATATGCCGCTTCTCCATGGCGTTGACCATCTGTTTAGCAATTGGAGAGAAAACATTAGCCAAATGTGTTTGGTTTTGATTGTTAGGTCCACATGCCAACTTCATTAAATAACCGAAACTTAGTATTATTTATGTTATTATCAATCATGAATTGTCTATTACAAGACTCTTAATATTATATAGTCAACGTGATATCTCATTTATACCTTAATACATTTTCTAAGGATCTTGTCTTGGCAATGATTCTTTACCTTTTGGCCTATACAAGCATAGAAATATGACCGTGTATAGTATTCAAAGTGGTGAAATGATAATCAACGTACAGACAACTTTATATTAAAAAAAAAAGCTTGTATAGTCATAGATAAGGTGCAGATGACATCAATTGTTCAAAGACAGTGGTTAGCAAGATCAAGTCACAATTGAATTGTGATGCTTGGACAAACACTTTAAAATAAAAAGAGTTTTGCCTTGATCATTAGTTATTTTTTTGACGTAATAATTAGCATTCCATTCAACAAATGATATGAGAGTCAATATTATGAGTTCAATATCTCACTAGACCATTATTGAAAGAGAAATGATTGCATGTGGTATTATGACGTATCATATTATTTATATACACTTATTCTAATCTATTATAACTAGTAGATCCCTTAAATTTCACGTTACTTCGAAGTCGATATAGAAAATAACTTATATAAGTCCAAGCTTCAAATTAAATTAAATACAAAACTCCTATCAATATATAGTATACTTATATTAGTCGAAATATTCTAATATATATAAAAGATTGTTTTTTTACATCGATGTAGGATAATGTCAAAATATTCTAACAATTTTCATGATTTAATGCTATAACATGAACTTTAAACACATTGACATATTTTAAATAGACAGGTACAGCTTTGAAAGTTAATTTTATCGATTAATAAAAACAAAACCACTTTTACTAAAACCATTTGATTGAAACACCTTTAATAAAGATCGAAAAATCCCTTGACAGCAGATAATGCACGTTTAGACAGAAGATGCAGTAACATGATTTGATGAGGCGTAGGTAGCCCTTAGTTTGGGGCATGTGTTTGTGGATGAGTGTCGTTGTCTCATTGACCCTTTCTTCAACAGATGATTTGTGGTTAATGACAGTAAGAGACAAGGTTGGGGAGTGTAAGCGAATTAACTTTTGTGACAGAGGGAGAGAAGAGTAAACGGAGAAGGTGTGTTGTCCGAATTTCCCGATATGGATAAGAAGTTTGGGTAACAATAGATCAAATGATTGTGTCCAAATAAGTTAATGAACAGAACTAAACGTAGGAAGATGATGTGATGTATGGTATAGGGTTATGAGAAAGAGATATGAGAAGGGTATGAGTTTGTTGAAAAGGAGGTTTTGAGATGAATAGTTGAAAATGAATTTATGTGGCAGCAAGAGGAAGAGGAAGAGAGAGATGAATGAGTGGGCATTCATCGGACTAGAGAAAAGAGAGAGGGGCTAGGTGGGTGAATGAGAAAAGGTATGAGACCTAGGTAGGGAAAGTGGTGTGCATTTATTTATACAAGCATAGAAAGGTAGGGGCCTGAAGTGAGAAGATAGATTTGTTTCCTAGTTTGGGAATTGTGGAATCGTCCCATCACAAAAGGACATCACAAAACCCATCCCATCTTCTGCCATCACCAATTCACATGTCACTCTCCCACACGTCACTCTCACATTTCCTCTTCAAGCGCTGCACCCACAAAAAGAGGTCTTCCATTACAGGGCCCCTTCTCTTCACTATCTTTTCTCCCTTCCCTTTTCCTCTCTATCTTCACCCTCTTCTCTTCTTTCCCACCTTTTCCATCTATCCAATCCATTCTTCCTCTTAATTGCTTCTACCCAACCAATGCCCTCAAACATACGATAACACTTATCTCTATCTACCAATGACACACAGGAATAATATGTATAATCTAAGATAAATTTCTACTGTTAATTAATCAAGATGGGTAAAAAAAGTTAGAGAAATTCATTGGTTTTGTAATCAAATTCTGTCTACACTGAATACTGGCTCTGATTCCCAGTGTTTATTTTGTTATGGTTGAAGTTGACTTCTTGGCGCATTGGTATCTTGTTGTGGTGTTAATTTGGAAGTTGTCTGAAACACTTTTCATCTTCTGTTAGCAAGTGTGCATGGATTTAATTGAGGTTACCATATTTACAGGGTGGGCTTCTAATTCCAATGAGGTTCGTTACCATTCACTTCCATCGCTGAGCTGGTGCAATCACTGCATCTGAATTGCAATGCATTTATAATAATGGGACAGTTCCTATGCTTTATTTTCCTTATTTGAGATGTGGGAGCATTATGGGGTGCAATTTGAGGGAAAAATAGTGAATAACTTTGAGAGAAAGTTATTTTGGAACGGTTGAATGCTAGGGTTACTTAAGAAGTGTGTGTGTGTGTAGTGGTGAAAAAGAGGGGCCAGCATGTTTATTTATGCAATGAAAGTTTAGGGGAGGGAAGGTTAGCTTCTAAAGTCATGAAATCTTCAACTACACTTTATGTGGTTAGAAGATTTAGGGCTAACCAAACAAGAAACTCTCTTACTATATGCTCACTGTGTACTGCTATTCAGTTGTAGTTGTGTGAGTTATTTCCCTCCTTTTAATTACACTTTTTGTGCTATATGAAATCTAATACACTCTATGAATAGTATTAATCACACCTACACATCATTACTTTTATTAGGTTTAGGTTTAGGTTTAGGAAAAAAGGATGATTTCCTATAATGTGATAAACTCATATTATATTTTTTGTTGAAAGAACTTCTCACATTTAATACCACTGTGAAAGAGGATCATCAATATATATGTGTCAGATAGAACAGTGCCTAAAAAAATCTCAGTAGAATCATTTGTTCTAGGGTTTGGGCTGATATTTAGATTATCAATAGAATGAGGACCCTTCGTAATAATGAGTTAAACTATCATTTTTCATTTTTATATATTTTAAAATGGTCCATTGTAAATATTAGTTGCACAATTATTTTTGATGAAATTTTTAATTCTCATTTTTATTCATTCATGTAAATATATAAAATAATTATACATATAAAATATTATTATAGAAGGTAGTATATGGTGAAGAGGTAACATTACTTATAAAAAAAAAAGACTATAATTTAGTTGAAATTGTTGTTTATTATTATTTATAAACTTCGGTTCTTCAAAAACTATAATTTATAAGTGATACTAGACCACAATTATAGAAAGAACCGTAGAGTAGATTATATATAAGTGATTTTTAAACAACAGTTCCAATCATAATTTTAAAGACTTATCTTATACTACAGTATGATATATTACAGTTTCGTTGAATAAATAAAAAAATAAGTGATTTTAGATAAATTAAACAGGTAGTTAACACAAATGTTGACCATGTAACATTAAGTGACATCTCATAACGTCCTAATTAATGAGGAAACACAAGTGAGCGTCAGGTCGATATTAATATTCACATTGTATGTAAAGAAAACAGACTGTTCAAAAAAAATTATACAGTTATAAAATAGTTAAATAGAAACTCACGAAAAAGAAAATAAAAGTCCAAAAGATTTTAGCAGCAATGAAGAAAAAAAAACTAAAGTATAAAAAGTTTGTACAGTATTTTTTAGAAGTCATCTCTCTCTCTATATTTGCAATACATACATGGATTAGAATTGTACAAAAATACGTAAGAATGAAAATATTCAAAATAAAATTCTATAACGGAGACATCTCAAAATATTTCTCATAGGAAGAATTTATCTCCCTGTATCAATTAAATAGCACCAAAGTTCAAACTTTAAGTCCAGAGCTGTCAAAACAGGTAATCTGGTTCGACCTGGCCGAACTCATCACGGGTTGGTCACTTAGTGAGCCAATCCAACCTGACTCACTTATTAGCGAGTTGAAAAAATTCGAACTCGGTTCGACCCACCACAGGTTGATGGGTTAAATGGGTTGGGTCATTCACTCATTTAATTATAAGTTTTTTTTTAAATAAAAAAATTATATATTTTTTTAATTCAAATCTAAATAAACGTCACACTAAAATAATGTTAAACTCCAAAGACAATTCAAAATTTTATAATTTAGAGTCTTTGAATAGATAAATTTATAATATTTTTCTATTTTGAAACATCTTCTTTATTACCATTTACAATATAATAAAAAAAATGCTAACTAATAATATTGAAACACAAAATAATAAATAATTAAATTAAATTAGGTGGATTGATGAGCCAATCCGACTCCCCACGGGTTCAACCCGGTGAGCCAACCCGGCTCACCACGGGTTCAACCCGGTGAGCCAACCCAGCTCACCACGGGTTCAACCCGGTGAACCGGATTTTAAATGAGCCGAATTGAAAACTAGTCAACATAAAAAAATTACATTTTTCAAACTCAATCCGGCTCAAACCCGTGGTGAGCCGGATTGGCTCGCGGGTTATAATCCATCTTCAGTACTACTTAAGTCTTTGAAGGGTTTAAAAGTTAACTATCAACATTAGCTTAACATGTTCGTATGTATAGTTTTCGTAGAAAGAGTGGGATGCAATTTTTTGTGATGATATTTTAAGCATAAACACTTGACTTCTGAATCAACTTCAATTTAATATTTAATATTACGAAACCAAATAATCTTTCAATTGTTTTTATTTTTTTGTTTTCATATTTGTTTAAGATTATAAATTCGATTATTTAGAGGATAATCATGTTTAACAACTCCAACTTTAAAGATTCAATCAAAATTTAAATTTCTAAGCCTGTATTTCAAACCACAACAAAGAAGGAAAATATGTTTGAGTGTTACATATACACTTAACCATCAATCTATTATTCACTAAACTAACGATATCTTACATGACAAAAATGGCCAATGTGTATAATGAATATAACTTTTACACTAAAATATATAGTTTGTGGATCTTTTTGGAGTGGCACAATTGATCCAAATCTTAAAGAACCAGAAACATGCATTTTTTTCTTTTTGTGTTAAGATGAAACAATATTAAATACTCAAGTTTGTTCTTTAAATACATTTAACTCAAGGTAAAAAGAAATATTTTTCCATTAATAAAAAATATTATTATTCATTCATATCCATAATAGTCGGTTTTACAAAACAATTAAACGAATTATTAATTTTTTAATCTGTAGTGTAATTTTAAAGGAGTTATTCCTTTTATATACTTCTTTTAGTTTTTTATATTTCAGCATCGCAATTAAAATTTTCTTCCTTCCTATTAATTACATGAAGGATAAAATTATAAAGATCATATTATTTTGAAACTAAAAGAAATGACAGATATATAAAAAGTAGCACTTTTACCAAAAAAAAAGGAGAATTAAAAAGAAATGTTACGTGCCTAGTGTCAAAATTAGAGCAGGTTAAGTAATGAAAAATATAATTTTCCTTTGTTTATTGGTTTCTTTTTCTTTATTTATTTCTTATCTAATGTCTTAATGATTAACGTAATCTTAGATTTTATCACTGATTCTAAAAAGTTTAATTATGTTTTTAGTTTCTAAAATTAGGGTAAAATAATATTTTAGTGTCTCAGATTTAAAAATATAACTTTATTTCATAAAACTTATCAAAAAGTACTAAAATTTATTCTTACGAATTTTATAATATCAAAATAAAATCCTTCTCAATTTTCTGTAACAAATATAATTAAAAAGTTTGAGCATAAATAATTTCATTTATAAATAAAGTAAACCTTGATTTAATTTATGAAACCAAATCAATTGAAAATGACATTTGCAAAAAAAATCACTTAAATGCACATACAGTTTATCAATATTTTATTGAAAAATTGGGATAAAAATTTACTTCTTTTTTTTCTTCAAAAGATCTCAAATTCAATTTTAATTCCTACAAAATTTTAATTACATTTTTCATTGATAATAAACTTAAGACATGCATAATGCGCAATAGTGAACTTAAGCCATGTATACAGAATGAATCACGCCAATGAAATAGTGAACTTCTTAAATTTCTGCAGATTCTTTTATTAATTCAACCTTGTAAACCTTAATGACTGAGTGAACCTATAAACCTTAAATTAAAAATAAAGTCATTGATGATTATAACAGAACGAGTAAACTTGTTAACATTTGGCTAAAAGTTAAATTTGTTTTTTCATTAATGGAAAAGTTACATTTTTAACGTTGACTGAATGTATTTAAAGAAGAAAACTTGATTATCCAAATGAAGCTAAATTGATGATTAACAGAATAAAATAAAGTTGTATTTGAAATAGGATGAGTATAGATAAATATATACATGTATATATGTGCGATAAAGTAACCATATATTGGCCATTGTAGATGGTTAATTAGTGTCAGTGATTGGTGCAGGTCATGTCTGCAAACAAAGCGTGCAATATAATGCTGCAGCAAATTGTACTACTAGAAGACCAAGGTAAAACTACTCTTCTTTTTGACGCTACCCCACAACACAATACAACAACAACACATCACAACACAACACAACACAATTCCTATTCCTATATATCACCCACTGACCCTTTCAAATTGCTATCTTAAACCCTACAACTGCAACATTTTCCTCCCTCTGCTAAACCTACTCACTCCTCTTTCACTCTTCTCCTCCTAACCCTTGTTCCTTCGAAATATGAACCACGACGACAAACTCACCATGGACCTGGTTCCACCATCTGAACACCTCTGCTACGTTCGTTGCAACTTCTGCAACACTGTCCTCGCGGTAACCTCATCTTTAAACACACCAACCATCACTCATGCTGTTATTTATTTATCTTACTGTCTATCATAACGTTACGTTTATACTCAACTTCTATGTATGATACAACAATAAATATCCAAGCTTTCAAAAAGGGTCTGCAGATATGATTTCAGTTGCAGCATCAAGTCTGTGAGCACATTTCTGTTCACAAATTTTTGCAATATCACCATACATCAGAACATGACTACGAAACCTTGTATATAGCTATTTGTAAATGATTGTCAAACATTTCATTAGAAAAACTAATTTCTTAAGATAACTAGTACAGGTAGTAGTACTCAGAAGTACATTAACAAAAATAATGTTTCCTAAAATTGAAAGAGGGAACTAGAAATATTTACATGTAGGGTCATGTTGATGTTTGTGCAGGTTGGTATCCCATGCAAGAGGCTGTTAGACACTGTGACAGTGAAGTGTGGCCACTGCAGCAACCTCTCCTTTCTGAGCACCAGACCCCCAAATTCTCAAAACCAAAGCATTGATCACACCCTCAGTCTCCAGGTTGTGTACCTTCATAATTAAATATTAATATCAATTCATGAACAACCATATATGCCATCTATATTCTGCACTATGCAATACTTGTGTTTCAGTTTTCTTCTTCTTGTTATGCTATATTTGTGCGTATATAGGTTTTACTTTGAGATCAATAGTATAGTGATGGTTGGTTAGAGAAAAAGTGAGAGTATGTAAGCACCATCTGTTTTGTTTCCAGCAGGGGTTTTACAGTAATGCCAAAAAGGGACAAGCATCGTCTTCATCTTCCTCACCAACCACATCCAACGAGTCAGTGTCCCCCAAAGCAGCATCATTCGTTGTGAAACGTACGTAGTTACCACAGATCGAACAACCCTTTTCAGAACCCTCTCCAAACAAATATAACATGACACTTACATAATCATATGATGTGTTTTTCTCAACTCCAACCATGTAAACTTATATGTGTTCTTGTTTCTTTTCTTCTCTTTTTCATTTGGCAGCACCTGAGAAAAAGCACCGTCTCCCATCTGCATACAATCGTTTCATGAAGTAAGTGCAAATGAAATTGTACTTTTTTTGTCTTTTGCTATCACAAACACAGCCCACCCACACCATCACCACACTATCTCATTCTCTCTTATTCCCTAAACAGTTCAACTGAGTTTCTTTTCCTTCAATTGGTTATCGTGAAATGTAACTTTTTTCATCAGTTTCATTGTTTATGAAGCAGACTGATCCTTTCTGAAAAGGCTTATTAGAAAGATCTATATTTATTTATATATATATGTATATATATATATATATAAAGGTCATCATAAGTCACTTTCATATCATCTTAAACTAGTTTCCAAATGAAATATTCATACTCATTGTATAACATTCACAAGTTGGTTGATTTTGCTGTGCATGTCAGAGAGGAGATACAG
The DNA here is from genome assembly GCF_016808095.1 of Vigna angularis. NCBI lineage: Eukaryota > Viridiplantae > Streptophyta > Magnoliopsida > Fabales > Fabaceae > Vigna > Vigna angularis. Next base: position 25,521,784 of record NC_068979.1, on the reverse strand, counting down.
CGCATCAAAGCAGCTAACCCTGAGATCCCACATCGAGAAGCTTTCAGCGCTGCTGCGAAAAATGTAATTATTTTTTTATTCTAACCCTCAGTTTAGGCTTTAGGGTTAGTACTGCGCATGCTTATAACTACCTTAAGGTTTCTTGAAACTCACAAGATATATTCTCATTTATATATATAATATTCCTAATTTCTTGTGCTGCACAACTAATTAACAGTGGGCAAGGTTCATTCCAAATTCACCAACCAGTTCAGTTTCTGCAAGTAAAGTTAATGTAAGAATTTCTTATCCTTATATATTATATATTAAAGTTTAATTTATTATAATTGTATTAATTTTATCTTTTGATTCTTATATTTTGGTCCTTACACGTATCATTTCAATTGCTTTTAGTCTCTATAAATACCACTTTTAATTTTGTTTTTAGTCTCTGTTCTTTAAATTCATGTGAATATTAAAAATAGCATAAAAACTAACGAGAATGATATTTAAGTATAAATTTTAAAACATAACATTTGTTTAACTAAATGAATAATTTAACCCATTATTACTTTCTTGCTTCACCAAGATTATTAATTATGTGTTAATTTTCATTAACTTTGTGCAGGCAGATTGATGGAGCTGTGGCATTATGGTTAAGAGAGAATTGAAGCAAGTTAACTTAATTAGGTGTCACTAAGTTATATTTAATTAGGTGTTGTTCATTTTCTACATCTATATCTTTTAATTTCCTTCAGTGTCGAGATGAACTTCGTGTCTTCATGTTGATCTGAAATGTCTTTAATTAAAGAAGGCAGGACTTGTGTGCCTATATGTACTTAGTACTAATTAAATATTTGTTAATCTAAAATGGTATGCTTAAGTACGTGTTCTGATCCCATTTTCTGATAATATATTGGAAAATGTTTATAGGATAAATTGAAAGAGTTTGAAATTAATGATGCATTTTCATTCATTAGCAATTCTCACATGAATAAAGTGCTTTATGTTCCAATCAGTGTTTTGAAAACATATACTATGACCTAGTTGGGGTTTATAATTTATATATACAATTTGCATGAGAAACTGTACTTTTTTTATGTTGAAGTTGGATCGTCTCATTTTATTATATTAAATAATATTCTTAAAATATAACCACCTTTAAATTAATTTTTTTTAAATTATGGGTAATATTTTCTTGGGGCCTTGCACTGAATTTTAAAAACAATAAATAAAAAATAGCTCTCGTCATATTGCTTTTTAAATAAATTAATATCTATATGTTTACTTAATATAGTCCTAAACCCCAATAATGTATAACATGATCTTTTTAATCAACAAAAGAAAAAAAAAACTCATAGTAATAAATAAAACACTTTTATACATAATATTACAGTACAATTGCTTGTTAATTTGTCCCTTCCAAAAAAAACGATACATTCCTAATATTCTGGTTACAAAATAAAAAACAGGACAACCTTTTTGAAATTATGCAATATTTGCCCATACTAAAACTGCATCTACAAATATGGCATTTTTTTTATATTGCAGACATTTCCAGTCCTTCAATCTGCAGCCTTCCGATAAGTTCTCTGTTTTACTTGCTGGTACAACTCTAAAAACTTTTTTAGTTGCTACTTCTTCCTTTACTGTTCAACCTTCATTTGTAACAATTTGTGGTTGTCTCTAAGTTTTGAAAGCTTTCGATGTTACAACGGCTTTATGATCACTCATTTGCCTCTGCACTCAAATTGCTCACCTGCATCACAAAACTACATACATTTCCTTTGGTTTCCAACATTAGCGAGGTCTTCTACGTTGTTGTGTGTTACCTTCACACGCTAATTTGGATTTTTATACTATATTTATTAACCTAAAACCTCACAGTTCCTGAGATCTTCATAACCTAGGTGATCAACACTACACCTATATGTGATGACTTCTATAGATCTTTCAATCTTAGAATCTTCTGACTGTCATATTCTCTACTTGTTCCTACTTTAAATACTTCTCTCCATTATGATTGCTGTAGTGTGTACATGTAATCCTTTCATCCCTTTAATACTGTCACATATATGCTTTTATACTCTTTATTGGGCATCTCCATTCTTAGTATGACAATATTACTTTTGGATTTGTGCACTTCAATCAAACCAAAACTGTCAATTACTAAACATTTTTTGGGCATCGCACTTTTCATTCTTGAATATCATTCCTTTATTTTTTTTTTTTTTATTATTATTATTATTATTATAATAGGAAAAACAAAAATTATAGATGACTTTTTACCGATAGAATAGGATCCATCGTAAATGCTAATTACCGAAGATTGTACTGATAAATATTTTTTATTGACTTATTAACAAATATATTTACCGATAAATTTTAGTTACTGATAGATGTAGCTGTTTAATTTACCGACAAAAACATCTATCAATAAGGTTATGAATTTGTTGACTTACTCAATAAATACAAACTACATTTCAGATTTCCTCCCCCAATTCATTTCCTTCCTCCACAATTTCATATGCACAGCTCCATCTCTAGTGAAAATTTGTGACACTACCCTAGTCGTGGCCATAGTGAAGCTATCGTCACACTGTTGTGACATGGTTGTTGCCTATTATGACCTTAGGTGACAACTTCTTGTTGTGGGTTGAGGGAGCTTGCCATCTTCTTTGCATTTTTTGTCCTCTGATCTTCAAGACACCTTGTCGTGGTTGTTGTTGCACCGGCCATGGAGAGGCATTGTTGTGAATGTTTTGATGACGTGTTTTATAGGATAAAGCTTTCACTATGTGTGGATCACCATAGCTTTAATAACTTAATGATCGATCACCATAGCTTTCACTGGTAGTCATTTTGTATTTTGGGAACAATTTGTTGTGTATTGGTGTGTTACATAAGGGTAGCGATGTATTGGTGTGTTACATTAAGGTAGTAGTGTATTGGTGGTTATTAGTTAATGGATGTCCAATTTTGGGTTGTTGATTGAAGGAGAGGAAAAGTTTCCCTTATTAGTTAACTAACTATGATTATTTAGGTTGTTTAGTGAAAAATAAGGTCGAAGTGGGAAAGTTAGGTTTAGAACTGTATAGGCTTAAATTCTGCATAACAACCTAACAAGCCGAGCTTGGCAGGATAATAGATAGAGCTTGAAAGTATAATAGGTCATGCTCGACAACTCGAGAGGATGAGCTTGGTAGCTTTAGAGGATGAGCTCAGCAGCTTGAAAGGATGAGCTTGACGACATTACAGATGATCTTAGCAACATTATAGGATGATCTCGATAGCATTAAAGGATGAACTCGACAACTCCAAGGCCTGGTTGTTAATCCTAAAACTTCAGAACAAATAAACTAATTAACCTAGTCTAGTATTTATACTGCTCTAAAACTAATTCTAGAACTAAAAACCAAAACCTACACTAAACAAACTAACTAATATGGTCCAACATGGTCAAACATCTACAGGAAGAGTTGAAGTCATGCATGAAGATGGTCTAAACTCTACCTTTTGAATCACTTTTGGAGCCATCATGGAGCATAGCTTGTAGTAGTGTAGGTGGTTTAAGGCTTGTATTAAGGCCTCGTTAATGTAGGATTTTTCCTTAAGTTAGACATTCAAACCATGTGAAAAGTATGTGTTATGTGTCATGCTTCCATTGGAGAGGATTTAACTTTAGTAATGGTCACATGACACTCTAGAAATGAAGAGGATGGTCCTTATGAGTCGCTACATGTCCTTCCCTCATTGTAGAGGATTCGTGGACACTTGTCCACTCCTTAGAAGGCCTCATTTTCGGTTAATGAATACAAAGGTGAGAGATCATGCTTTTAGGGTTTTTAGGAGACACCATTGCCTATATATAGATGTGTCTCTTCTCTTATAATCATCTTTGATGTTGAGTAAAGTTATGCTGCCCATTTTTTGTCATACTACTCATCTTAGATCAAGACTAGAATAAGTCATGAGACCGCTCTAGTCACTTTCCTCTTAGAGTTGACCTAACCTCTCTTAGAGCCTTCAAACACCACATCACCATTGTTTAACCACCATATGGTTGTGAGCTTCAAACCCCTATCCTTGATGATCCACCACATTTTCGCACCATATATCTTCAAGGGACCATCTTTATTGCATCCTTTTAGCTTTGGCCCAACCTAGCCAGGAAGGTTGTTATGATTTGGTATCATAGCTTTGGTTCTTCAAGAACTAAATCTTTTGGTCCTTATCTATCCTGTTCTGTGTTGCTGATGTTATTTTCTTACATGTCTTGTTGTGTTTTTCCATCTATCATTTGTTATGGTAGTAAACTGTGACGATTTTAAAAGTTAAACTACATTTTGCTTAGTTTTCCAAAAAATATGTATTTATAGTTAAATTAAAGCCATTTGAGTCTAATTTCTAACAAAAAAATCATTTCATTTGGAGTTCTATGAATAAAGTCATGAGTAAAACACTCAACAAAGGTCAGAGTTGCTAGAATGTTATCATTATTGTTTTTCTGATTTTGTTTTGGATGTTTTGACTATAGTTTTGTGCCTTATAAATGCTTCTAAATGTGTTGGATATCATGTTCTTAGTTTTTATTAATTCTTTATTTATCTTTTGGTTTGGTCATTTTAATTTTTAATCCTTCTATGTTGTCTAGAGTCATGTCGTTTACATTTCTTTATTTCCAAGTTTAACCTTTTAAAAATCACCAAAAATATGTTTAAGCAATTTTTGAAATTGTTTCATTTAAGTACCTTTAAGTATTTTTTGTTTACATATTTGAGTTCATACTTGTGGTTAGTTCATCAACAAGTTCATAAAGTTAGGTTTCATATATGTCATTTTTGAGTTTCTTACCATCCTAGTAGAATTTTTCTACCATTTTGTGTATGACCTTATAGACTTTTAAAAGCATATTTGAAATCAGATTTGTGGTGTGTAGAATTGTCTTTAATGTTTTGGAAAATTACAAGAAAGTTAAAAGACAAAAGGGCAAAAAGAAAAAGTAACAAAAAAAAGTACAAAAGCAAAAACAGCAAGCAAAAAATAAGGTATATTTCACAGTACTTTTTGGTATTCATCCTTATTTGTCAAAATACTCCTTTCATATATTTCAAACGGTCAAAATATTTTCACTTTTACCCTTTTACTTTCCTCTCTTCATTTATTTCTACAACACCAAACATATTAGGACATAAATGACTTTCAAAATCGGAACAACAAATTCCTCTTAACTTTACATACTCTATTTTTTATTAGAAATACTTGTCACTTCATATATATGTTTGGTATTGTTTGCTTCTATATTTTTCCTACCAAACAACAGTTAGGTGGGCCTTTACCATTGTCAAACAATGGACAGTAACCAACACCAAACTATCTTGGACTACATTTGAGTGATGAGAAAAGATATAGAGAGAAACAAACAGGGAGAAAATGGTAGATGTAACAATTGAGGAGATGGAAAAAAACTTATAAAATAAAAGGAGTAAAAATGTGATAAAATAGAAATCGAATAAATGTCTATAATAACTAAAATACTTTAATCCTTTCAATATGTACATTGCATGCCTTATGAAATGGTTACCATAATGAGAAAAACAGATTCCACTCTAACAAAATATACCAATATCAGTGGCCATGTATGCTCCAATCAGTACATTGGAGACCCCATTGTAGAATCTATATACAAGACTTTGTTGTTCTTTCGTATATCATTCTATATATAGATTGGTTACCTTCTAACCTCACTGTTAACTCTTCTCTACAAGAACGGCCTTCAACTTATCTACTACAGTCAAAAGAGAGGAATTTCCCTCACAAGCCTCAACCAATATTTTTAATCTGGACTCTAACAAACTCTTCTCAGAAAGCACAGCATTCAGCTGCTCCTCCGTGACAGATGTTGATGGCTTGTTATGGTGAATGAGGTTCAATAACATTCCCTGAAAAAGAAGTTCCATTAGTTAATGTTTTGGCTACACCACCATAATGTATGTGAAATTGTAAATACGGATGCAACAAAGTAAAGCATATAAGGAAGGATAGTGATAGGATCATAGGACAATATCTTAACTCATACTTCATCCATGACACAAATACTGCAACTAGGATCTATCTAAACAGTGATGTCTCACTGCACAATCTTAAAATTTTATTTTTTAGGCCAAATGCTAGTTGATACATCCAAACAATATGATGACAGGACAAGCACACACATATTCTCAAATAGACTCATGTTAAGGATCACTATGAACTACACATATTCACACACCAGTTGATTTCCTTAATCAGATTCAGATTGGCTAAAACTAATTGAATAATTAATGGAAGCACAAGTTCTGAATGGAGATTAGCCTCAAGTACAATTTCTCCATCAGGGTTAAAAGTTTTGTTACCTCATGTTGCGATTTCCCTGCATAATCTCGCAAGAGAGATCTAGCAAGTCTGTTTCGCAGCAATAACTTATCCGTGGGACAGGCATGAAATATAAAAGAGGAAAGATGATGAACAACAAGAGTATATGCAACTGATCCTCGAATTGCAGCTCTGTCAAGGGCGTCTGAACACCACGACTTTGCATAAGCTTCCAAAATTGCTTCATTATCCTGCAGAGATAAGGTACACGATTGATGTTAATTTAAATACATTGCATTCTGAATCAATGACTAGTATGCATTGCAGGTGCAACCACTAGTGTAGTACTTCCTGAGCTCACAAAAGCTTCCTCGAAGTTCATAAAGCTACAGTACAACCAACGCAGTAAATTATTTAACACAAATTCTGCAGCATGGTCAATTACAGCAATAGATTAACATGACCAAACACTATCCACAAAGTTAGTGTTTGATAAGATCAATAAGAGTTTGTCTGTAATCACCATCTTTATTTTTCTCCTCTTCAAAGTCTTCTTTATGTTCAATGAAAGTAAATGTTCTCTAGGAAAAAACTACACCTCTTCTTTCACAGAACCTTCGCAAGAAGCAATATTATTATCTATATCCTCTTTGCCTTCTGTTACATTTTTATTTTTACCTATATTGGTTAGTCCACTGCAAATACTAATACTAGGGCTAGGCAAATATCTAGAGAAAAAACAAAAACTCAGATAACACTGCTATGTGACATCTTGGATTGTATTTATCATATCGTTTTTGGGATTAGAAGTCTTAATAGGTAAATCCCCGTCTCTTAACCAATAATACACAAAGTAAAGGTCATAGATGAATAAAGCATTCATTTTAACATTTTAAAAAAATTAAACAATTTTATTTGATGCAAAAGAAGCTTTCCTTGTACTTTGTGGCATATGCTTTTATGATTTAAAGCAAACTTTTAAGCAACTACCTTTTGAAAATTTACAAAAGTATACATACAATAAAATATAAATACCAGTTATATATTCAACCATATATCTTCAACACAGAAAGAGTCTTAACAAATAAACTTAAAATCTAATTAACTTTATAAAATTGTCTTGTAAGACGAGATTTATACTTGGTTCTATACTATAATTTCTAATGGTTACTAGATATCCAACTGAACATATCAAAATAACAAATACTCAAACCGAATCAGAACATGGTAATGATCCATGGTAAAATAGTTTGATATTTATTGAATATATTTTCTTACCTCCGAAGGTTCAAGGTATCCTTCAGCACTCGACAAACATTTTTCTAAAGGTGGCAAAAGCTCAAGAACACGTGCATTGGACAGTGTATTCCAGGCAGCAAGGCGAATGGAAGTTTCAACACAACGATGTAGATAGACTGAAACTTGCCGGCCAAAAATCACATCACCATAAGACACAGCAGAAAACTGCTCTATAAGCTCTTCTATAAAAGTTGAGTAACTTTCATGAATCTCAGATTGGAACTGTAGAAACTCAAGATTCTCTTTATCTTCTGAAATAACGTCTTTACTTTGGTTAAGCCTTTCCTCGTCAACAAGCTCACCATATAGATCCTGCAAAGCTTCAAAATTATCCCTGCTCCGAACATGTTCAAGTATTTCCATTCCAACAACAAAATTGACAGACAAGGAATGTAACTTCCATGTTAATGATACATGATGAACAGGAGAAGGAATGTGGCCTTGAAAAGTGGACATTGCTTCAACACCTAAAACAAAGAAAAGTCCACATCTGGCAACTTCAAGCAAATTAGAGGAATCTTGTAGTACATCATCAATTTTTTGAGTACCAGCTCGCTTGCTATGGAAAATTGTTGAGATTGGACTGAGGTAAAAGTGAGCTGGAAGTGGTAGCTTCTGGTGAGCCCATTCTAACGTTAAAGAATTACAGCTTGGACTTACCATGGAAGACATGTCTGAATCCTCATAAATGGTTTCCAAACAAGTACCGACCTTTGGAGAGGTCTTAATGCCAGAAGAACTACTGCCATCAACAGCTTTCGACTTCACCTTTTCAGACAGCCATCTGCTCCTAAAATGAGATGATAACATATTGCTTAAGTGTATGTAATCCTCTTCTTCATGTTGCCAGCTAAAGGTTTTACCCCTCCTATTAGAGAGATAATTCTGTATACAGAGATCAAGGTGCTTCAGTAAAGAAACATGCAGTAGGAGATCCAATGTCTTCTCTACAACAACCTTATCTCTAGGCCCTGCAGTTAAGCACAATCCCAAGCTAGCATTAACCCTTTGCACAGTAAAGGCTGTTTCTTCAGTCACGACATCTTTAGATGCGTTTTCAAAAATTTCCAGCAAACAGACAAGAAATCTTGCATCTGTTTGTGCCAATAAAACTGTCACTGACCAAAACCCTCCACCTGGGGCACCCCATCCAATTCCTGCTCCTGGAACAGGTCCACCTCTGCCAAATGACTCAATGGATTGTACACGGTGCCACCCTGAAGAAACAGAAGACATGAAAACATCAAGCATATACCTCAAGTCAACCATAAACCCATTAACGATGCCACCCTTGAGTACTTTTCCTTCTTTCGAGAAACTTTGTTCTTCTTGGCTTGGGATGCCAATCTTGGCAGACTGTATAAGATTATCAATAGTAGTAATAATCTTCACAATTCCATTCAGACAACAGGTGGAAGCTAAAGACATTTCAAGATCATTCTTCTGCCTCAAATAAATTAGTTCCTTCATAAAAGATTCACCTTTAGAATCTCTACATTTTGTCCCAACAGATGCAGAAAATCCCAAAAGCCAATGTTTGATCAACTCAAGTCCAATCTTAGGTACAAATTCTGGAAGCCATGGCACATGCCCTTCAGTTTCATGAAAGCTGGTAGTACTCCCCCATGTCATCCTTTCAAGCACTCTGAAAAGCATGTTAGTCACTGCAGTATACGCCCACAACAAAGGAGTTGAAGAAAAACCTCGGAAACTATAGTCACATCTCCTGTCTTTCTGTCCCTCAAAGAATTTAGATACTTCCGGATCACTTATAGTCGCCATCCACCTTATGGCTAAGTCAACCATTGGACCAACATAACTCCAAGACCATACCTCTGAGTCACCAGTGAATTCTGGATGTTTATTGTTTAAACACTGCTTTGAATATAAATTTGGAAGTCTTCCAGACAAAGACTCCAGAACAAGGTATGCTTCCCTGGAGATGGAAGTATATTCATCCAAAACATTGTTTTCAACAAGTTTTTCAAATGAAAGCGGTTTCAACCAAAAAGAGAAGGCAGGGAACATTTCTGAGAAGTACGACACACAATATCCATATTGAATGCAAACCCTCCAGAATTGCAGTTGTTCAACAATCAGAGCAGACATGAGTTTACATTTTTCCTTCCCTAACCTTAGCCAGTGGTCAACAGAGGAAGGACTTTGATACAAATTCCAAATCATAGCCTGAAAATGCCCTTTCTTTATAAACTCAAGACAAATTGTCTGGTTTAACCGAGCTAACACCTTGTCCAAAATAAAATAAAACATTAGGAATGATTATCTAGCTGCTGATGCAGAAATAACTTTACATAAGTTACAAGGGAAAATGTATCAACCTAGAAAATAAAACGGAAAATTACCACTCACCTTCAACAGTCTTACAGATCTTATCATAGAAGATCGAATTTCAAAATTGTCATAAGTAAATCTATTCACAATTGTCTGAACAAGTCTTTCGCATTTCAGCACAGCATTAGCACATGTAGGTGAATGCCTCGCTAATGCAATAAGTATAGAAATAATACATTCTTCTAAAGCTGTCGTAGGATCCGTCTGCAACCATTAAAGACTAATGAATTTGACTTGGAAGTTCAAAAATTGTAATTTGTAAAACTGAAATATTCTTAACCTTTGTACACAAAATCTCATGACTTCAAATGTTTCAACATGGTTAATTATTAAGTTTTACCTCCAAAAGATAACGAAGTCTAGGAAGGATTCCCATGCGAACTAGACCTACAGTAAAATCTTGCCCAGCAACAACTATATCATCTTGAATAGTATGTTTTCCTTCGGTCTCATTGTCCATTGAATCATCGCTGAAAGTAAGAATATTGGAAGGTTTAGCGCTGTACTTCCAGAAACCCCCTTGAAGGAATCCAACGTTAATATCTGGTCTGCTCCTAAAAACTGGAGCTGTGAAAATATCCATGTCACAAGTTGCTACCTTCTGGAATTAAAGAAATAAATTAATCAGATGAATATAATTTTAAACACAATAATATTATCAAATTAAAGATAATAACTCTAAGATGAGAAATTCAATTACCTCTGAGATATCCCAGTAGTTCTCATTTGCATCACAACTCAATACACATTGAACAACTTTTGCACAGGCCAGAACTACAGAATTGTGATTATCATCAAGACATATCCTTCAAAAAATCAGAGCGCAACTGCCATCATATTAGGCTCGTATAATGAGGACAAAATAATTATATGACAACACAATTTAAAAGAATTGAAGTATTAATCAGAATATTTTTCATAAGCTACTCATAAGAGTGCATCAAACACATCATAAAGCTACCCTCTAGCCTCACCAACACTCCATGTTATTAACTACATGGGGACAAAAGGATGATGAGTCAAGTACATCTCACTCTTCCACTAGAAATCTAGAAACAGCTATGCAGGTAATAAAATTACCCAAAGGGGGGCTGTTGTTCCAAGTATGCAAGCTAGGAAGAAGACCACAATAAAAAAATAGGAAGATCCAGAGTACACAATAGCTAACCGCAAATCATAATAATTAACAAAGCTTATATAAGCACAGAATTTATTAATATATAAGAAAAATAGAAAAATATAAGAGGTTAAGAAGCCTCAACAACTAAAGACTCGACAACCAAAAATTAAGGTAAAAAACAAAGATCAATAAACATGCAAAACATGCCAATGTCTCCATTGATCTAACAAAAACAAAAACTAAAAAAGACTATAACCAGAACACCACAAAGAAGCTAGGAAAACTACTTGATCCCTAGTGAACCCAATAGAAGACTCATGAAGAGATGAAGCAAGCATTTCTATCCAAAAAAGTATACCCAAAGAAAAAGCAAGAACAACCAAATCCTCCAAAATTAACATACAGGAACTGCTGAAGATTCTCCAACAAAAGCCAATATTCACTGAAAACACCAAACAAATTATTCCAGAGAAAGGGAACTGCTGAGTAACATTAGAACAAATAAGAACCAATGTAACAGCTAAATCTACGCATCATGCAGTAATAAGGGCTCAAGAGAAGGCAGATATACATTTTCAAATTTGACCAATAAAAACTTCAAAAAGAGGGAACAGAAGGAAAGACAGCTAGCTGGAATGAAGAAAAACAACCACAAAGAAGACATAGCCGAAAACTAAGCAGTAGAATAGTGATGGAGTGGTTGGATCACAGGATATAATCAGTTCGACAGTTTGATTTCATGTTAATATTATACGGATTTAAATAAAAAAGGAGAGCTGGAGACAAAGGTATCTTCATTGGTGAGTAATGACATGTTACAAAAAGACAGCACTAATTGTCATCCCCAAGAAAGGGTGCCAATCCTAAATAAAAAGAAATTATGAAAAAAATAATTAAATATGGAAATCACTCCCAAGATATTAACTAATATAGTCTAAAATATTCCAAGTCATCATAATCATGTTATCAAATATTTTAACACAAATAAGGCTGGCTTCTAGAGTAGCAAGACAGTAAATACTCAATAATGTCAACAGATATTTGCTCTCTAGCTTCTTCGAGTCTATGTCACGTGCCAGATGGGCATGATATTACTAATTATATACATAACCAAGACTGAGATTTACTTAGATACAAACTAATCAACTCGTGCGCTAAATTATTAATTGCAATAAAAGCAGCAATATTAATTTTCTTAAAAGAGGAAAAAGATAACCATGCAACTTCACTCAGTCATACAAGGTAGTTGACAATATCAACAGCTTGGACCAAAAAGTAAAATTTACCTAAGTGACAACACAAGCTCAGGTTCTGGACCCAGTGCAAAAGCCCAAACAGCCTCCCAGTCAACTGATTTGTCAACTTTGCTCTCATGTTTTGTCATATGGCCTGTTCTGTCTTTACAAATATAGTTCAATGCCTTATCAAGCAAAGATGACAGGAGATGCAATGCAAGGGCCCTTTGTCCAGGAATCTAAACAAAAATATTGGCAAATGCTAAATTACTAAACGGGAAATATTATAATTTTCTTTATCTAATATCCATAATTGTGAAGCCATCTAAACTGTTCCAAATTCAGACATCCAATATACTGCATACAACTGAAATATACACCAATTACGACAAATAACATACCACACTTCTAGTGAGTGCCACTGCTTCTTTAATTGTATAACCAGCAGCACCAGGGTCTCCCTCGGTCCGCAGATAGTCGCGTTCAGTGACATTATCTGTATAATGACAGAGAATTGTCACGTAGAAAATTCAAAATTTATATGTTAAACCCCAACCTATTTCCAAAGTAAACATGATATCCATGAATATTCAAATCTATATTCACACCTCCACTCTGTTTTATGCAAATGTTAACAACTAGTATACTTAATATAGAACAGGAAGCAACTAATAGAATCTATGAACTTGGAAACATTTGGAAGCAAAGGAAGCTTCAATCAGAACAGCTCTGTTAATTTCTAGTACAATTCCGAGGGGTTTGGATAGGGGGCATTAATATACACAGCTCAATGCTCTTAGACAGACCATAATTTAGCAACACTATTGATCTTATGTTTCCTGTATTTTGCATTTACTGGGAATATATTGCCTAGATGATACACATGGAAATGCTAACATGTAGATAGAGATTAATGAAAGCAAATATTTGTTTGATGAAAATTCAAATGTTTTCCAAGTCCAACGTAATTTTCTTCCTAAAAGGTGTTAGAGATCTCACATCGATAAAACAAATTTACAATATATAAGTAAAGGCAACCTTCACCTTACAGGTTTATTTTGTGAGGTTAAGTTAGACATATGTTCACTTACTAAGACAATATTAAAGCCTAACCTAGCAAGGCTTGTTGAGCCTATTGTGTCACCCACTATTACACCGTTGTCGAACTACTTACAAATATCTTGTCCCACAAGTGAGATGTCCATGCCTTGATGGAGAAGGTGTGTTGGAAATTCTACATTGACTAGAGATAAGTTCAATTTACAATATATAAATAAGAGCAATCTTTACCTTAAAAATCAATTTTGTAAGGTTAAGGCATGCATATATCCATTTACTAAGAGGCCAAATCATGTAATTGTATTAAAATCAGAGTCCCAAATTCCAAATATTAGGACAAATAAGTATCCCCCACTGTCAAAAAAAGACAGACTGAAAAATTGGGGACCGAGAAGTTAAGTGTAGGCGTCATTCACCCAAGTGTATGTCCTGAAGAAAGATGGGGGATGGTGATTTTGTGTTGATTGGATTCAAAATCAGGTTACCATCAAACAAACAAGGATGAGGAGGATGATATTAAGGAAACGTCCTTTTAAACTCATGATAGACATTATGAATTGGTATCTAGTTTGGTTTGACTAATGTTCTTCAACTTTCCAAACCTTAATGAATGAGATGCTAAAAACCATTTTGAGGAAGTTTGCGTTAGTGTTTTTTTTTTCATGACATTCTAACTTTTAGCACCAATCAATAGGAACATGTGCAACAATTGGAAGTAATTTTGGAGGTATTGTTACAACACGATATGAGAGTAAATAAAAAGAAGTAGCTTATCGGCTGGGTCTTCTGCCCCATTCCACCCCATTCCAAAGAGCACCTGATATTCCATGTGGCACTTTTTAAGAATGTTATACACCCCACACAAAAGACCTCAGCCCCTTCCTAAAGTACTACCACTAGCTCACAAGTTGAAATTGTTTCAAGAAGCTTTTGCAGGATTGAAAAATAAATGATGTTCGCCACAGGAGATTCTCATTAAATGGCAGCAGTTACCAGAATTAGAAAGCAGTTGGGAGAGACTTTTAGTTGTGGCATAAAATTTTCCACAGTTCCACCATGAGGACAATGTGCATCTTCATGGGGTGGGTATAGATAGGGTATGGGCCCCTATTGCAAAGGTTTATGAAAGAATAAATAAGGAAAATGGGAAAAAAGTTATATGATGCTAGGAGTTAGTTACGGTGTCAGCAGAGTTAGTTAAGAGTAAGAGAGGTCAGTATAAAAAATGAGGAGAGAGAAGCTGAGGGCACGGGATATATTGTTGGGAGGATTCTCGTTCCTCAATGAACCATTGCTATTCTTTTCTGTAATATCTTACATTTTGGAAATAAACACTGTTACTTTCTTGTTCTGGAAATTCATTTGGTTTCTGATCCAGTTTCTATATAATCTATCAGAAATAACTGACCAATAAAAAAATTCTTAGCCAATATATATCAGTTTACAGAATCCATAACAGTATAAAAAGATACTATAACATGAAAGGATATACAAAGCATCATATTGACATTAGAACTCAAGATAGTTAAGAAAACATAAGAATAGAAAGGTGTACCGTAGACTGATGACTGTTCAGAATCAACAACATCCCCATCCAAAGAAAATCGTAGCTCTCTAACAGCCTCAACTCTATTGCTCCAAGCATTCCATGTGCTACTACTAGCGGTGGTTGAAGTCTGTGCGCTAATTTTGTTATCATCTAGCTTTTTTTCGGATGGTGATGTCATCACTGTATGAGAAACACCATTCTCTGTGTGCAGATGCTTGGCATCCTGAAGACTCTGATTATGTCCCTTCAAAGATTCTGAGCCAGTGCCCACTTCTGATTTTAAACCATCTCGTTTCTTCAATTTCTCGTGCCCCCTCTTCTGTAGTACTTTTAGTAATGAAGGGTTCATCTTCGCCATTATCTCAGCCTGGGCTTCTGCAATCTCCTCAGCTGACATTTGCTGAATCCGAACTTGATTCTCATAATCAATTTCACTTTCCAGTGACACAGACTTTTGGTCACTAATGATACTATTGGAACTAGAAAAAGACGGCATGTTTGAATTTAAGTGAGTTTGCTTTGGTCTTTGCACATCTAGAGATCCAAAATTGTAATCAGACATCCTATCAGAGCAAATTTGGTCTAAACCAGAATCAAATTCACTTTGGTCCCGATGATCTGCCTTATTTGATGTATCTATATCCATAATCTTGGTTGAACTGATAAACCCACCATCTGAGTCATCTAACAATGGTTTCATATCCACTTTCATCTGAGAAATAATATTACTATCAGAAGATGAAGTTTTCTTGTTTAGACTCTTATTGCCGTTTTCATACTTCTTTTTCCCTGTACTTTGGCTAAATCTTGACACACCCTCCTCTGATTCCTTCACCAAAGAAGAACCATCATCCGAACTGATCTCTTTCCATTTTCTAAAATCCAAACCCTTTTTCCTCCTCCTTTCTACCGGCTTAGCAAAGGCCGAAACTCTTTCAAACTCCTGGAAATTTTTATCTTCTTCATCCTCAACGTTATTGTCACCATCATCATCCTTTCCATTAGTCAGTGGACGCCAATGCTGTAAAACCACCAGAACATAACTATCAGTCCAAAAAGCTTACTACACTTTACACAAGTTACATTCATAGTAAACCAAAACGAATCAACGTAACAGTCACATTTTCATTTTTCATAGCCTTCTTAGACCTTTGAGGCTCAACAGACATGATGAACAGTTCATTGGTTACTCCTACATAGATTTTTTTTCACACAAAACCAAGTAATACTAACTAATTTATTCTCATATCTAACGGGAGACAAAGAAATAGAAAATCCCTCTATTTCATTTGCTGTGTTCACTAAAAAACACGCAGAGGACAACTTAAATAAGAAGAATGCAGTGAACCCCACCACATGCCAAAACAAAGTAGAACTTCGTATATATCTCCCATTAACACTCACGAAATCTAAATTCAAGCATACCCTCCTCGGTTAAACTCAATATAAACATAGAAAACATGAAAAGACTATTTGTTTTTTCTTTTCATACTTTACTCATCACAACACATCTTCGTTTCAATTAAATTCAAGCATGATACAATACAATATAAGAACAAAAAAGCTTTACAGTGAAAAGGGTAGCCGAAAGGGGAGTTCAAGGAGAACGAAAGGGCACTTACAGGGCCATGTGAACGGTGGCGCGCAACGGGGAAAGGTAGAACAGTGGATTTGGGAAAAGAGATGAAGGGTGTTGTGGGGTTGTTGTGTGAATCAGAGATACCCTTTTCCACGATGGAACCAACCAATTGAGAGGCATCTTTTTCGTTTATTTGCAGTGAACTCGTGCTCAAAATCTTCACTTTCTTAGGTTGTTCTCTTCCCTTTGGATGATTCTCCATAGCAGTTGGCACACACTTCACCAACACCAAAACAGAACAAAGAGTGAGAGGGAAGAAAAAAGAACGAAACTATGAAGGGTTGGACTCCGGAATTAGGCTTTCTTGGGCAGCTTCTGCACCTCCATGTATTTGTTGCTGCACCCCTATAAATAAAATTTCCGTTTTACTCTTTGCATTGTATAATTGGAAGTCAACATGGAATTTTGGATTATATAAAGTTAAAAATAATGTAATTTATAAGTCGTTTTTTTTCTTATAAATTTTTTTTAATTGTATAATCTAAAACACTGATTTTTGAATTATACAATTAAAAGGTAAAAAATAAGTTTTAAATTGTATTATTTAGAGGCAAATTTCGGAGTATAATTAGAAAGCTAAGTAATTTTTTTTTTTAATTTTAGATATCTTTTTTAACTTTTAAATTAGGTTAGATATATTAAATTATTAGATATTTTATCTTTATTTTTTATCTGTAGTTTGCTTGTTATTATTTATTTTTATTTTTGTATTTTGGACTTAGTTTGTATTTCTTTTATTATAAATATAGTATCTTATGTGTATATTCCACACAAGAGAGGTTAATATCATACATATTTTTTACTATATTGAACATGGTGTAAGAGCTTAGGGTTCTTTTAGGGAAAAAATTTGTTGCATCTGGCATTACACCCATCATTTTCTAAGAGACATTGTGTGTGTGTGCATGTGTGCTTATGCGTGTGTGGGCATGTGTGCGTGTATGTGTGTGTGTGTATGGGTGTGTGTGTGTGTGTGGATATGTGTGTGTGTGTGTGAGTGTGGATATGTGTGGGTGTGTGTATGTCTATGTGTGTGTGTATCGGTGTGTGCCTGTGTGTATCAATGTGTGTGTGTGCGTGTATACCAGTGTGCGTGTATGCATGTGTGCGTGTGTGCATGTGTGTTTGTGTGCGTATGTGTGTGCGTGTGTTTATGCACGTGTGTGTGTGTGTGTGCTCTATGCGTATGTGCTTGTGTGTGTGTGCGTGTGTTCAAGTGTACGTGTGTGCATGTCTGCGTGTGTGTGTCTATGTGTGTGCCTGTGTGCATGTGTGTTTGTGTGCGTGTGTGTGGGTGTAGGTGTAGGTGGGTATATATGTCTATGAGAGAGTGTTTAACTACTTATGTACTTGTGGGCGTGTGAGGGTGTAGGTGTGGGTTTTTGTGAGTGTGTGTATATGTGTGTGTGTATGTATGTATGTGTGTGTACGTGTGTGTGTCTGTGCATGTGTGCGAGTGTTTGAGTGTTTTTATGGTCGTGTGTGCATGTGTGCGTATAGGTGTGTGTGTGTGTAGCTGTGTGTGTGTGCGTGTGACTGTTTGTGCGTGTGTGTTTGTGTGTGCATGCATGTGTGAGTGTGTACGTGTGTGCGTGTGTGCTTGTGTGTTTGCGTTTGTGTGTCTGTATGCATATGTGTGTGTGTTAATGCACGTATGTTCGTGTGTGCTCTATGCGTTTGTGCTTGTGTGCGTTTGTGCTTGTGTGCGTGTAGGCGAGTGTACGTGTGTGCGTGTTTGCGTATGTATGCATGTGCGCGCGTGTGTGTCTGTGTGTGCGTGTGCGCGTGTGAGCGTATGTGTTTGTGTGCGTGTGTGCATGTGTGCTTGTGTGTGGTTGTGTGTGTGCGTGTGTGGGTGTACATGTGTGGGGGTTTGTGTGTGGGTGTGTTTTTGTGCGTGTGTGCTTTTGTGCATGTGTGTGGGTGTGATTATGTGTGTGTTTGTTTGTGTGTGTGCATTTGTGGGTGTGTTTGTGTGTTGAGCTGTGGGTGTGTGTGTGTGTGTGGGTGGGTGGGTGTGGGTGTAGGTTTTTGTGAGTGTGTGTGTGTGTGTGTCTGTATGTTTTTGCGTGTTATTGTAGGTGTGTATGAATATGTGCGTGTGTTAATGCGCGTGTGTCCGTGTGTGTTCTGTACGTGTGTGCTTGTGTGCCTGTGTGCGAGTGTTGATAACGATTGAATTTACCGTTATTTGTGATGCTATTTTGATACTAAAATAACCCCTTTTAACTTTGAAGCTTGCTTAAATTCTTGTTTTAGTTGAATTTGGTGAGTAAGTGAAGAGAGGTTATACTTTATGAATTTGATCACTAATTCCCTCAATTTTGTAGGTTATTGGTATGATTGGAAGAGGAGCAAAAGTGTCAAAGAGTTGGAACCCAGGAGGGATAGCATAAGCATTGGGAAAGAAGACTGAAAGAAGGCTGAAGAAGGACCGTAGGGCGCTTGGTTGCCCTTTTAAGGGGCCCTCAGCGTCAGAAGTCTCGCAAGGGCGCCTGGTTGCCCCAATTTGGGGCGCTGAGCGCCACTCTCCTTGTAAGCAGGCTTGGGCGCCCCCTCTAGGACAACTACACCACAGGACGCCTGGTTGCCCTCAATCAGGACGTTGAGGACCAATATCTTCGAAGTCACGCATGGGCGCCCTTAGTTGGGGCGCTGAGCGTTAGCGACGTTGCCCCATGATCCAATGTTGATCTATTTAAAGACTTTTGCACTCTAGGGTTCACATCTTTGGACGGCTGAAGCACATAAAAGCTGATTTCGACCCTTTGGAGGGAGATTGGGCATGCAAGAGCTTTCCTTTTCACTTTCTAGGGTTTTCATTCATTCATTCTTCCATTGTAAGCCAAGTTTCTGTATGCGTATGTGCGGGTGTGGGTGTGGGTGTGTGTGTGTGGGTGTGGGTGGGTGTGGGTGGGTGGGTGTGTGTGGGTAGGTGGGTGGGAATTTGTCTGTATGTGTGTGGTTATGTGTGTGTGTATGTGTGTATGTGGGTGTGGGTGTGTGTCTGTGCGCATGTGTGTGTGTGTTATATGTGTGTGTGTGTGGTGTGTGTGTGTCCTGTGTGTGTGTGTGTGCGTGTGTGTGTGTGTATAGGTGTGTGTGTGTGTGTGTGTGTGTGTTTGGGTCTGTTTGTGTGTGTGTATAGTTGCGTGCGTGTGTGTTTGTATGCTTGTGTGCATGTGGGCGTGTGTGGGTGTGGGTATGTGTGTGTGGCTTGGTATGGGTTTGGGTTTGGGTGTGCATGTGTATTTGTGTGTGTGTTTGCGTATGTGCGTGTGTGCATGTGTACGTGTGTGTGTGCGTGTGTGTGGGTGTCGGAGTGTGTGTGTGTTTGCATGTGTGTCTGTATGTGTGGGTTGGGGTGTGTGTGTGTGTGTTTGTGTGTGTGTGTGTGTGTGTGTGCGTATGTGCGTGTGTGCATGTGTACCTGTGTGCGTGCGGGTGTGTGGATGTGTGGGTGTGGGAGTGTGTGTGAGTGTTTTGGGGTGTGTGTGGCTATGTGTTTGTGTGTGTATTTATTTGTGTGTTTGTTAGTATGTATTCGTGTCTGCGTTTTTTGTGTGTGTCTGGGTATGAGTGTGTGTGCTTGTGTTTTTGTGCGTGTGCGCGCGCGTGTGTGTGTGGGTGTGGGGGTGTGTTTGTGTGTGTGTTTGTTTGTGTGTGTGTTTGTTTGTGTGTATGCATATGTACATGTAGGGGTGTGTGTGTGTTAGTGTGTGGGTGTGTGTGTTTGTGTGTGCGTGTGTGTATATGTGTGCCTATGCGTGTGAGTGTGTGAGTGTGTGTGTGTGGGGGTGTGGGTGTGGGTTTCTTTGAGTCTGTGTATGTGTGTGTGTGTGTGAGTTTGTGTGTGTGACTCTGTGTGTTTTTGGGTGTGCATCTGTGTGCGTTTGTATGAGTGTTTTTGTGTGCGTGTTTGTAGGTTTGCATATGTGCGTGTGTGTTTGTGTGTGCGAGTATGTAGGTGTGTGGGTGTGTGATTGGGTGTGTGTGTTTGTGTTTATGTGTGTTTTTGTGTGTGTGTGCGCATGTGTGCTTGTGTGCTTGTGTGATGTATGTGTGTGCTGTTTGCAAGTGAGTTGTGTGCATGTGTGCTGTATGCGTATGTATGTGTCTAATTATGTGCGTGTATAGGTGTGTGCGTATGTGTTTCTGCGCGTGTGTGCATGTGGGCTTGTCTGGGTGTGTGTGTGTGTGTGGGTGTGTTTGTGTGCAAGTGGGTTTGCTTTTGCGTGTGTGCGAGTGTGCATGTGTGTGTCTTTGCGTGCGTGTGTGTGGGTATGTGGGTGTGGGTGTCTGTGTGGATGGGTGTGTGTGTTCGTTTGTGTGTGTGCGGGTGGGTGTAAGTGTGTGTGTGTGTGTGTGTGTGCATGTGTGTATTTGTTCGTGTTTGTGCATATGTGCGTGTGTGGGTGTGTGTGTGTATTTTTGTGTGGGTGTGAGAGTTTGTGTGTAAGTGTGTGCCTGTGTGTGTGTGTGTGTGGGTGTGGGTGTGGGTTTCTGTGAGTGTGTGGATGTGTGTGTCTGTCTGTGTGTGTCTCTATGTGTGTTTGCGTCTGTTTGTGAATGCGGGTTTGTGGGCGTGTTTACGAGTGTTTTTGTGTGAGTGTTTGTAGGTTTGCATATGTGTGGTTTCGTGTGTTAGTGTGTGTGTGTGTGTTTGTGTGTGTGTACGTGTGTGCTCGTGTGTTTGTGTGAATGTGTGCCTGCGTGCATATATGTGGGTGTGTTAGTGTGTGTGTGTGTGTATGTCTGCGTATGTGTTGGGGAGGTGTGGGTGTGTGTGTCTTTGGGGGTGTGTGCGTGTGCGTATGCGTGTGTTTGCGTGTGTGCGTGTGTTTATGCGGGTGTACTATGTGCAGGTGTTCATGTGTTTAGGCGGGTGTGTTTGTGTGTGTGTGTGTCTGTGTCTGTGTACGTGTATGTTTGTGTACATGTTTGTTTGTGTACGTTTGTATTTGTGTACGTGTGTGTTTGTGTGCGTGTGTGTGTCTGTGTGTTTGTGTATGCATGTGTGCGTTTGTGCGTGTACGTGTTTTTGTGTCTGTGTGTGTGTGTGTTTATGTGTGCCTATTGATGTATGTATATGTGCATTTGTGTGTGTGTGTGTAAGTGTGTGTGGGTGTGAGTGTGGGTGTGGGTTTCTTTAAGTGTATGTATGTGTGGGTGTTGTTCTCTGTGTGTGTGTGTGTGTGCATGTGTGCTTGTGTTTGTGTGTGTATGTGTGTGTGTGCGTGTGTGTGTGTTTGTGCGTGTGTTCCTTTGTGCATGTGCGCGAGTGTTTCTGTGTGCGTGTGTGCATGTGTGCGTCTATATGTGTATGTCGGTGTGTTGGTGTGTGTGTGTGTGCATGTGTGTGTGCGCATGTGTAACTGTGTTCGAGTGTTTTCGTTTGTGTTTGTGCATGTGTGTGGGTATGTGTGAGTGTGCATGTAGGGTGTGTTTTTGTGTGCATGTGTTCGTGTGTGCGTGCGTGTCTGTGGGTGTTTCGTTGTGTGTTTGTGTCTAGGTATGTGTGTTTGGGTGGTGTTTGTGGGGGAGAGGGGGATTTGGGGGTGTATGTGGGGGTTTTTGTGTGTGTGTGTGTATGTGGGTGTGTGCGTGTGTGTTGGTGCGCGTGTGTGTGATGTGGTGTGTCTGTGTATGTTTATGCGTTTATGTTTGTGTCTGTTTATTTGTGTCTTCCTATGTGTTTGTGTCTGTGTGTGTCTTTTTGTTTGTGTGTGTCTGTATGTATGTTCGTGTGTGGGAGTGTGTTTGTGTGTGTATGTGTTTGTGTAAGTGTGTGTGTGTGTGCGCATGTGTGCGTGTGTGCCTGTATGTGTATGTGTGTGTGTAAGTGTTTGAGTGTGGGTGTGTGTGGGTGTGCGTGTGCGTGTGTGCGTATGTGTTTGTGTGCGAGGATGCATGTGTGTTTGTTTGTGTGTGTGTGTGTGGCTAGGTGTGTATGTCTATGTTAGTGTGTTTGTGTGTGCCTGTGTGTGTGTGTATTTGTGTGTGTGTATGTGTGTGTGTGTGTGCATGTGTGTGTGTGTGTTTTGTGCTTGTGTTTGCATTTGTGAGCGTGTGTACGTGTGCATTTGAGCGAATGGGTACATGTGTCCGTGTGTGTGGGTGTGTTTGGGTTTGTGCGTGGGTGTGTGTGCGTCTATGTGTGTGTTTGGGTGTGTGTGCGCGTGTGTTTCTTTGTCAATGTGATTGTGTGTGTGTTTGTGTGTGTGTGTGCGCGTGTGTTTGTGTTTGTGTGCATGTGCGTTTGGGCAAATGTGTGCTTGTGTGCGAGTGTGGTTATGTGGTTGTGTTTGGGTGTGTGTGCGTTTGGGGGGGGTGAGTGTGGGTGTGTGTTCGTCTATGTTTTTTTTGCGTGTGTGCGCGCGCGTATGTGCGCGTGTGTGTGTGGGTGTGTGTTTGTGTGCATGCATGTGTGCGTGCGTGTGTGAGAGTGTGTGTGTGTGTGTGTGTGTGACTGTGTGCAAGTGTTTTTGGTTGCATGTGTGCATGTGTGCGTGTGTGTGTGCTTCTGTGTGTGTGTGTGTGTTTGTGTGTGTGTGCATGTGTGCGAGTCTGCGTGCGTGTCTGTGGATGTGTGGTTGTGTTCGTGTGTCTGGGTGTGTTTGTGTGGCTGTGTTTGTGGGGTGGGAGGGGTGTTGGTGGTGTGTGTGGGTGTTTTTGTGTGTGTGTGTGTGTGTATGTGTGTGTGTATGTGGGTGTGTGCGTGTGTGCGTGTGTGTTTGTGTACGTGTTTGCGTGTGTGTGTGTGTGTTTGGGCGTGTGTGTGTTGGTGTGTGTTTGTGTATATTTGTGTGTTTATGTATGTGTCTGTTTGTCTTTGTCTTCAAGTGTGTTTGTGTGTCTGTGTGTGTCTGTGTGTTTGTGTGTGTTTGTGTGTGTTTGTGTGGGTGTGCGTGTGTGGGAGTGTGTTTGTTTGTGTGTGTTTGTGTAAGTGTGTGTGTGTGCGCATGTGTCTTTGTGTGCGTCTCTGTTTGAGTGTGTGAGTGTGGGTGTGTGTACGTGTGCGTGTGCGTGTGCATGTGTGTATGTATTTGTGTGTGAGGGTGCGTGTGTGCGTTTGTTTGTAAGTGTGTGTGTGGGGGTAGGTGTGTGTTTGTGTGTGCCTATGCGTGTGTGTGTGTTTGTTTGTGTGTGTGTTTGTGTGTGTGTATACGTGTGTGGGTGTGTGCGTATCTATTATGTGTGAGTCTATGTGTGTTTGTGTGCGTGTGTGCGTGTGCATTTTCGCGAATGTGTGCCTGTGTGCGTGTGGGTGGGTGTGTTTGGGTGTGTGTGTGGGTGTGGGTGTGAGTGTGGGTGTGTGTGCCTGTGTGCGTGTTTGTTTGTGTGCATGTGTGCATGTGCGTGTGTGTGTGGGTCTCTGTGTGTGTATATGTGCGCCCGTGTGCGTTTGTGCGTCTGTTTGTGTGTGTGTGTGTGTGTGTCTATTTGTGGGAGTGTTTGTAGGGGGGTGTATGTGCGCGTGTGTGCGTCTATTTCTTTGTGTATGTGTTTGTGTGTGTTTGTGTTTTTGTATGTGTGTGCATGTTTTTGTGTTTGTGTGCATGTGTGTGTATGCGTTTGGGCAAATTTGTGCCTGTGTGCGTATGTGTGGGTGTGTTTGGGTGTGTGTGTGTGTGTTGGTATGTGGGTGTCTTTGTATGTGGGTGTATGTGTGAGTGTGGGTGTGTGTGCGTCTATGTGTGTGTGTTTGGTTGTGTGCGCGGGTGTATGTGTGTGTGTGCGTGATTGGGTGTGTGGGTGTGTGTGTGTGCATGTGTGTGTGGGTATGTACGTGTGTGTGCGTGTGTGTCTATGTGTGTGTGTGTGTGTGTGCGTGTGCGCGTACGTGTGTGTGTGTGTGTGTGTTTGTGTCTGGGTTCGTGTGTGTGTTTGTGTGTGTGTGTGTGTTTGTGTGCGTGTGCATGTGTGTGTGTGTGCATGTCTGCATCTATGCGTGTGTTCGTGTGTGTTAGTGAGCATGTGTGTATGTGTGGTGTGTTTGTGTGTGTGTCTGTGTGTCTTTGTCTATGTGTTTGTGTATGTGTCTTTGTGTGTTTTTTTGTGTGTATGTGTGTGTGTGTGTTTTTGTATGTGTGTGTGTGTGTGTGTGTGTGCGTGTGTTTCTGTTTGTGTGCGTGTGTTTGGGTGTGTGTGTGCGCGTATGTGCGTGTGTGGATGTGTGTTTGTGTGTGTTTGTGTGTGGTAGTTTATGTGTATGTGTGTGCGTGTGCGTGTGTGATTGTGTGTGAGTGTTTTTGTTTGCGTGTGTGTGTGTGTGTTTATGTGTGTGGGTGCATGTGTGCATGTTGGGTGTGTTTTTGTGTGCGTGTGTGCGTGAGTGTCTGTGGGTGTGTGGTTGTGTTTGTGTGTTTGGGTGTGTGTGTGTGTGGCTGTGTTTGTAGGGGGGGTTGGTGGTGTGTGTGGGTAAGGGTCTTTCTGTGTGTGTGTGTGTGTATGTGGGTGTGTGCGTGTATGATTGTGTACGTGTTTGTGTGTGTTTGGGCGTGTGTGTGTGGTGGTATGTGTTTGTGTATATTTGTGTGTTTATGTATGTGTATGTTTGTCTTTGTCTTCAAGTGTGTCTGTTTGTCTGTGTGTGCGTGTGTGTATGTATTTGTGTTTGACGGTGCGTGTGTGCGTTTGTTTGTGTGTGTGGGTGGGTGGGTTTGTGTTTGTGTCAGTGTTTTTGTGTGTGCCTGTGTGTGTGTGTGCATGTGTGTGTGTGTACATGTGTGGGTGTCTGCGTATCTGTTATGTACGAGTGTGCGTGTGTTTGTGTGCGTGTGCGTTTTGGCGAATGTGTGCCTATGTGCGAGTGTGTGGGTGTGGATGTGGGTGTGTGTGCGTCTATGTGTGTGTGTTTGGGTATGTGTGTACGTGTGTGTGTTTGTGTGTGCGTGTGTGTTTGTGTGCATGTGTGCATGTGTGTGTGTGTGTGTGGGTTTGTGTGTGTGCGTGTGTTTGTGTGTGTGTGTGTCTATTTGTGGGAGTGTTTGTGGGGGGGGGGGGGGGGGGGGGGGGGGTGTATGTGCCCGTGTGTGCGTCATTTTCTTTGTGTATGTGTTTGTGTGCATGTGTGCGTGTGTGGGTGTGTTTGGGTGTGTGTGTTCGTATGTGGGTGTGTTTGTATGTGCGTGTGTGTGCGTGTGTGGGTGTGTGTGCGTGTCTGCATGTGTGTGTGGGTGTGTGTGTGTGTGTGTGTGTGTGTGTGTATGTGTGTGTGCGTGCGTGCGCGTGTCTACATGTGTGTGTGTGTATGTCTAGGTTCTTGTGTGTGTGTTTGTCTGCCTGTGCGTGTGTGCGTGTCTGCATGTATGCGTGTATGTGTGTGTGTTTGTGTGCGTGTGTGTGTGCGTGGTGTGTTTGTGTGTCTTTGTCTATGTGTTTGTGTGTGTGTGTGTGTTTGTGTGTGTGTGTTTTTGTGTATGTGTGTGTGTGTGTGTGCGTGTGTTTGTGTTTGTGTGCTTGTGTGCGTGTGTGTTTGGGCAAATGTGTGCGTGTGTGGGTGTGTTTAGGTGTGTGTGTGTTTGGGAGGGGGTGATTGTGGGTGTGTGTCCGTCTATATGTGTCTGTGTATGTGTATGTATGTTCAATGAAATGCGTTAATTAACTAGGCCAAATTGCAGATTTTCGATGTCAAATTAAAGGCTCCTATATTTAACTGCACAAGTCTTACATGCTTTTTACTTGATTACAACTTCATGAACAACTTAATTTAAGCAAATATATTGACTTTAGCTTTTGCTACAGTTCAAAATGGAGTGACTCTTAATTTGAACATTCAAAGCACCTTAAATTGCCATAAGCACCCGAGCTTTGCTAGGCAATTAACTGATCTTGTTGTGTGCTTAGACTTTGTACAAGCATGGATCATGAAAATAGCAATTTAAATTGACTTGACAGATCCAAAAACTCAGCAGAAACTTAAAACAAAATCAGAAATGAGTTCAAACAATTACTGAAGATTTGTGGTAGTCTATCACCAAAGCTCTTTCACATTTCATAGCTTCTCTTTTATTAGACAAAACTTACACCACATTATTCTTCAACATTAAACCATGAATTAACAATTAAAGCAGATTTAAATCCAGAATTTAACATAATTAAGCAATGCATCAGATTAACATATGCACATTACCATGACATGATCGAATTTGGATTCAACATGAAAATGACTCAATTAAAAGGAAATTACCAAATAAAATGAAAAAATACACTTGCACAAACACCATAGACCTTCAAATAATAACCAGAAATCCTAATTGACCGAACAAACTCAAAGACTTAATGAATGACACTTTAATATAGTAAGACCAGACAGAACATGAAATAAACAACTCGGATTATGAAGAAAACACTTAGCTCACGTGTGTGCTCAATCGGAGCTCTAAATACCACTTGATGGCTCCTCTCCAAGGTGGCTTGAAGCTTTGGATCACTCGAGAAAATAGAAGGATGGAAGGATGTAGCAAAAGTCACATGAGAGTGAAGAATTAAGGCTCGAGTTTGGTGTTTATGGATGTGGTGAGGTGTTTTGGTGCAAGCTTGAGTTCCTAACTAAGAAAGGGTCACTAAGGGAGGTTGAGTTCTCTCTCTTGCTGATGACTAAGAGCAAAATGAGGGCTGGAGTGATTTCAACAGCATGTCATTACATATATCTCAAAGTGATTACAAAAGGGGGAGATGGTGAATTTATAGGAGGATTTAACCCTCTCTACGGTGCCTCATACAAGTATAATCATCAGGTGCAATTTGTGGATCAATTGCCACGTATTTGCACACGTTTCTCGTGCTTTAAACATGTGGAAAATGAGCTACACTTGAGGATGCTAAAGAACCCACTAGCATTATACTTGATAGGGTTTACATATGCTGAGCGAGCCTCTGCGTGCGCTAAGCGAGTCCTACTTGGTCCAAGTGAATAACATCTTCATTTCTCCTTCCTTTGATGCATCTTCACTTCCTTCTTGGATCTTTCTCATCATGCTACGAGTGATGGGTCCTTGAACGAGGTCTTGGCTTAAGCCTAAGTCACCAGGCTATCATTCTTGTTAGTGTGGTGCTCTCAGAAGTTTCTCTCAATTTTGCTCTAATCAACCTTAAACCTTAATTTGTTATTGTGTTTATTGCATTTGTTATTAGTGTTTATTGGTACAATATCACCAAGTGTTTATTGTGTTTGCTATGCGATAAAGAAGTGCACAACGAGAGTGATATTTAAGCAAAGAAAAGGACAATAAAAACATAGACCTTGCGAATGTGAACGAAGAAACAAAGTAAATAAAATAGAAAATGAATGATAATAGTAGAGAGCATAAGGTTGAGATAAAATATGCTACTTGTGGTATTAGGTTTCATAAAAAAAATTGAAAATAAAATAAGAATAAGATTTTTTATGTCATTTATAACACAACAAACATAAAAAAAATGAAAACTTTCTATATCAATGATACTTTTGTCAACTCCAAAATCAACATAAAAAATCTTTTTTAATTGATATAAAAAGTCTTGTTCTAACGTATATGAAAGTACCAAAACAAATATATAGAAATAAGCAAACATAAACTTTCTTTTGGGCTTATATTTCATTGACCAATCGATATTATGGACTTTTGTTAGGCAATCATTCCTGCACCCCCATCAAATTTATTTTTGCACCCATGATTTATGCAAATTTTCAAAATTGATCTTATGAGTTATTTAATTTAATCCTAATTTTTTTCAAACTCTTTCTTTTTCACTCACTGCGTTCGGTTTCTGTCTTGAACCCACCTGCTCTCAGTTCTGCTCCTCCTTCATCTTCACTTGGCCACGCATTTGAAGCATTGCAGAGGAAGTTTGGCACTGCATTGTAGATTTCGAAAGATCAAACCAATATAAAATTTCTTATGTGATCTTGAGTTTCTTACATCAATCAACATAATTAAAAATAATAAATAATTATAATGAAAAAAATTATAAGAAATTACTTTTGGTTTGTTACGTAAACTTACCTGAAACTCCATTCAAACTCATTAACTTACGCAACCAAGTTAATTTAACTCACATTTAAAAAACTATATTTTCAAATATACTCAACCTGAACCAATGATTAGCTAGATTAATTCATCATGTTGAACCCATTTTGATATTCATTTATAAAAACTAGGTTATTAACTATTGTTCTTATAATTTAAATGTTCCGTTATTAATAATTGTTACTAAAAAGGCTACATTTCTTTCATATTTGCTTATAAAGATTGTCTAAAGTCAATAATAGTGTTCAATAATATTTTCCAACAGAATGAATGATGTGATATTATTAAGAAAAAGTATATTTTGAAGGAGAAATTAATAGAGAAAATATGGAATTCATATTAAGACTTACAAAATCAAGCAAAGTACTCACTTTATTAACATTGTAATGAATTTTCGTATATAATATATTTCATTGTAAGATTCTTAAAATTAAGATAAGCAAAATAATTGCAATAAATGAAAATCTTTGATTCTTAAAAAAAAAAAAGAAACACTCTGTAAATAGCTTAAGATGTTTATAATTATCAAACCACATTTTTGAACTATCATTGGAAATCAGAGTACACGCAATACTATTGACGATTCTGAGAGTCCAAGATTCTCAAATATAATAACAAAAATCCTGCAAATGCTTCTTAGAAGACAAATAACAGGAAAGAAAAGAGTTTGTTCTATAAAGAAAGAGAAAGAGAATAAAAAAATGAACACATTGATGATTGTATATATGTTGTTTTGTTTTGTTTGAACTTGAAGGTTTTGTATAATGCGTGTGGAGTTTGAAACCCTACTAGAGAATATGAATTTTATATAAGAAGAAGAAGAAGAGCATGTATAATATTATATTATTGAAAGTCTCTGATAGGTATATGTGAAGAAGAGTCTTCACACGTGAACATGGTGCTTAGAATATTTTACGAAGATGATTCTATATATCTTGCAACTAATATGTGCTTTGTAATGATGGAATCCATTACATGAAGTGCAAGTTGCATTATTCCATGCAAATTTAAAATGGGTGTTGCTTCTGGGAATTTGCTTCATTACTTTATTATTTGGTAGTTTGATCTAAGCTAATTTCTTATGGGAAGTGATGAGGCTGTAAAGGGGATTCCCTAGGGCACCTAGAACTATACCTAATATGGAACAATCATTCTAATTATAGCCATTCCTTTTGTAAAAATAAAGTTTGGCCTGGTCAAGAATCCCCCAAACTTTTTGAGACCATATAGCCAAAAATTAAGGTAAAAGTTGCAAAAGATGACACTCTCTTCAAAGGATATATAATAACACTATTTCATGGATGTATATTCTTCATAAACTAATCAAACATTATTATCTTTGTTCTTTGGACCACCCAAGAGCCAACTACCTGAACCTTAAATTAATAAATTCTAAAGTAGATACTTCAATTATATCTACTTTTAATGTCCTGATTCCATTTTGCATCTTCTCTTTGAATGTACCCCATCACTCACAACCGTAACCAAAATCAACACCTTTATTTTGTATTAATAACTATTTGGAACTATCTAACTTTAGTGGCATATGTCTTTAAATGAAAAACTTGGAAATTTTTATATAATCACCATGCATATACAATTTTATACAATTTGTACAATCACTCATATATTATCCACTAAAATTTATTTAACTAAACTCTATCTTTAAGTAGAAATATATACTTTAAATAACGTTACCCACCTAAAATAAAACAGAACTCTGAACTGTCAATTTATTTTTTTTATTCATGTTATGATCATAATCTACAGATTGTCATGTCAATTCAACTATTAGTTTTATGTACATGTGTGTGTAAACATATATTTCGGTGTTGTCATACTTTGTGTAGATAAATCTTGAGAAAATAGTTATCATTAAACAAATAATATTAACCATAACATCCATGAATGAATAATTAAGATTAACTTTAATAAAATCAATATGAACAATTTATATATTTATATAATCAAGATTTATTCTGCTTGTGAGAAGAATTCACATGTGCCAGGTCTCATGTACATGCACATGCACTTGGTTGACATAGGTTCCAATAACAATAAAAAACAGTTTATATGACAAAATGAAGCGGGTGCATAAGACTACTATTGTTGTCCATAGACAAAGTTGAATGTCTCATAAACAACACAAAAGACATGTTCAAAGATATGAACATGAGTGTCACTGTCAATAACAACAGTTCAAGGCCAATAAATTACGACTGTTAATACAGCTAAACCCAAATAGCTTGGTTCTTTTTTTCTCTTTTTGAAATGCTCAAGGGGTATCTGTGCTATACAGTTGTTGGATTTTCTTGTCTCTCCTTTTTCTCCTCATTACAAACACTCTCCACTACCATTGTTAGTTAAGATATTCCTCACTCCGCTACCCATCAATGATCTCATACTACACAAATGAATCAATTCAGCAAGAACAGTCTCACTACTAAGGCCACTGTTATAGCATCACAACATAGGTATCAATAAAAAGGACATGTCAATGACAGTTCCGGCTTAAACAATAAGCAGCCTTTCATACAGTTGGGAAACAGTAGTCCTCATTTTCCCACTTCACCAAAACAGAATTTCTTTGCTGCTCCACCCTCTGAAGATGTGAGGACAACTGGAACAGATCAACCGTAGCTCCATGTTCCGAGGAAAGACGGTGTTTGATGTCGAACAGGTCTGATGGTTGGCAAATATCATCTCCATGATGGTCTTGAAGAGCATGAACTGCATTAGAGAATGGTGCGGTTTGATTCTTGATAACATCCTTAGAGGCGGTGTTGCATGGAAAGGACTCGTTTGCTGCATATTTATCTGCAGAACTTGTTATCCTCAAAGATGTCTGGGAAACTAGGTCATCTCTATCTTGAATGTGAATGCCGTGAAGGATTCGGGAACCGGCTAATGGATTTCCTGCTGCATGGCGTGATGGATACTGTGACTGATCTGACAGAAGAGAGAGAGCACAGCTTGATAATTCCTGACCAAGTGTGACGGGTGCAGCAAGTTGGGAACTGTACAAGGAATCTTCTTCCAGTTTGATGCGTCCACTCTGAGAGTTCTGAGCATGTTTTCCATGGAAAAGGATGCCACTTTGAAATATGTTTTGAAAGGGAAACTGGGGTTTGTTCTGTAATGAGGACCCAAGATACTTGGTACCTGATAACACAATCAGTGTAAGAGAAGTTCTTGGCTCTTGGTGCATGTAGTGTAAGTGCATATACCCTTCCCATTGAAAAGGTTTGTTGGAACAAGTAAGATTATGACAGGAATAATAAACATCCAACAGGGAAAAAAACAAGGAAACTTTTCTTGAACACTTGTGGAGATCAGATGAAATTAGGAAAGGATCTTGTTCAACTTCATTACAACAGTAACAATTATTTTTGTCTTGTTTACAATGCATCTTATATTTCTCAGTGACTATAGAATACACTTTGTAAGAACATTCCACCATGATTTTCTGTTTTTAATTATGAATCAAATAAAATTTTATAGGTATCTGAGGAATAGCAATGTAAAAGTCCTACAATGATAAAGAAAAGATACTTCAATACTGGTATGCTTTGCTTGAACTTCGTGCATAAAAAATTCTAACAAATACATACCAACATTAGTTAAATGGTCCACATCTCTCCCCGGGACCATGATATAAGGAGATAACATAATTTAAAGAACCTGTAAGTGCTTCCTTTGTCTAAAATGTTTAAAAAATTCAGGCTTGTCTTTTCAGGATTTAATGGTTTTAATTTTAGTTCATGGAAGGAGTTGTATCATCATCTTTTGAAAGCTCCTCTGATGTTGGCAAAAAGTCATTGGACAGGGAGCATAAAAGAAGCTTTCAGTGCAGCTAATATAGCCAACTTAGCTTGAGTTGACCCAAATATCCTATTGTATTGGCATCTTACTGTTAAAAGAAGAAACATTTGGCTTTCTTCTTTAAATGACTTCATTACCATAATTGATTGATATTTGATCGAACAGAACAATTGATGAATAAATTATAAAGAATCAAACAAACATTATTTAGTTATACACTATCAGACAAAGTTCGTGACATATCTGCACTAATAGTGACCAAAAAAGCGTGAAATATATAGTTTATGTCTAGAGGCAACAAACAAAAAATTCCAAAACTTATTTATATGAGGTCCCTTGACAATTGAATAAGAGATTTCTACTATACAACTTGTGCATCATAAACTCAGGTCATATATTGCTGCCTCAGCTTATCAAAGTAAAATATTTACACCAATCTTCAAAATTACACCAATCAGATTACAATTTTATTCTAAGCCCTCCAATACATGGTTATATATGCAGAGGGACCTTCACCCAAAACCCCAAGTAAAATGAATGTGAAAGTCTCCTGACATAGAAATGCTACAAAATGCAGCCACTCAACAACATTTGCTCTCAATTTCGGCATTTATTGATTTGTTAAAAACTCAACTTTTTGTACTACTGCATAGATCCTATCAGATTTAATTTGAAGTATGCTACCCAAATTTAAGAAATGGGTATGAATTTAATTTCTTTTTTTATTTTTCTCATCATGGCTATGGCATGTTTGCTTAGTAGGTATTTTAGTACGGAGAAGATGATATCATACAGAAATCATCATAAACATCATGATGTTAATTTTCAAATATGATTCTAGTTTTCAGGTTACTGTATTGAGTGCTTCCTATCAATATAATTTCTGTATAGTTAAGTTACATTGAGCTACGCATGAGCAGTTATCAGCTACATAAATCCTAATAAGAAACGATAAACAAGGATTTTCAATATGAATTGTTCTTCCTAATCTTTATTACAGAGTGCTATAAGTTTTCTTGATTCCTTTAATAACAAGCCTCTTTGAAACCTCTAGTTTTTCCTACTAGAGCATCAGTGTTTGTCTGAACATTATGATTCTACAATGTCTAAACTTTATTGAATGATTTCTCTTTATCTTTAATCAAACAAAACTATCACTACCTTGTTTCCGAAATCTGTTATCCCTTCGTCATCAATCTATTGCATACCTGCTAGTTCGTTTAAATTGTATTTCTGCTAAAGAAGTTAAAACCACAGAAGTTTTCTAAAACAGAATGCGCTTTAACAAACTGGACACGAAAAGCATCCACTAAAGCTGCTAAATAATACAACACGTCATTAAATTACCAATATAAAAAATTTCACTTGGACAATAAAGTAGAAGATTTAAAAGTTGAAAATTTAAATGATAATTCTGTCTTATCTAATGCCAATGAAGGTACTTACTAACAGATAAATTTTCATACCTTGATATGAGTGAAGAATCTTGTGCTGTTTACCAGTCATGTAATCAAATTGAGGTTTCCTCCGGCGTTCATTGTGTCCAGCTAGGCGCCTGCGGCAACTGCGCTTGCCATCGTCGAACTCGGCCAGCAAATGGAACCTAATTTTAAAACAAAACAAATGGTGTAATTTAATCCATAGGTAACCATCAGGTTAAATTTACCACCACAAATTAAAGACAGTCAATCTGTGGTTATACAAAATGATTGATTGGAGTTTAATAATAATGCATTCTCATTTGTCAAACCAATTTGAACTACATTTGTTGAATGAAAAGAAAACTTTTAAATAATTGCATTAATAGAACCCACTTGGACACAAATGAAAGTAAAAATAAGGGAAGCACTAAGATTATTAGATTTGAGAAAAAGATTTCAGTTTTTATGTCCCTTTTACTAGTAAGTACAAAATGTTAACTTGTTTGACCTTGTTTTATGTTTTCACTGAGAAGATTGTGTGAAATTTTTTTAAAATAAGAAACAATATAATACTTGTAATTATGAGCAAAACAAAAGATTGTTCTCTTTAAACCAAACAAATCCTGATACCTTTTGTTGAGTTTTTTCTAGCAAATAATTTGCTCAAATTTTATGTGTTTCTAATCAACAGGATTGAGGTACCTCACCAGCTAAACAAATATAAGGAGCTTACAAATGGCAATAGTTTGACCATCATAATGTAAGAGAAGTATTAAAACTTCAAATAACTAACTATCCATCAAAGGAACCCAAAAATACCTGCTGCACTGCTGACAAAACCTTTGTTCAAGGCCATTTACAATAACTTTGGCCGTTTTGGAGTGAGCATCACAAACTTTATGCCTTTTGTGGTAATCTTTTGAGGAACTAAGATCCATGTTACAACCATAAACTTGACATACAGGAGCCTGTGCAGATAAGCTGGAAGTGCGAGCTCTCTTTGAAAGCGTAGTTGGATTTATGGATGTCAAAGTAAACCCTTCTTTTGCAACTTTATCACTGCTTGCACCTTTACAATCTGCTAATCTCCCAAGCTTCAGATC
Source organism: Vigna angularis (assembly GCF_016808095.1). Taxonomy (NCBI): domain Eukaryota; kingdom Viridiplantae; phylum Streptophyta; class Magnoliopsida; order Fabales; family Fabaceae; genus Vigna; species Vigna angularis. The sequence goes on along the minus strand of NC_068979.1, from coordinate 25,486,838 downwards.
AATCAGGGAAGAATCATGGGTCTTCGCTTCAACTAGAGAACTTAAATGCTTTGAATCAGATTCTTCTTCCCCCATAGTAGAATCCAAAGCAATGACTTGTGTAGAGGAATTCCCTCTTCTACTAGAATTACTATTTAGTTCATAGCTTGATGTCTCTAGAGGTTGGCTACCATGAAAAGACTTCTGCAACAAGTCAGGGAAACCCAAGTCCACAAATTCCATGCTTTTAACTGCCTCTCTGTCTGAATTAAATCCATCTCTCTCAAAGTTGGATTTGTTGTCCCATTCAACCAATGTTCTTCGACTTCTCATAAACGCATCAAGTGAAAAATCCATTTCATCAGAAAACAAATAGCCTTTCTCTTCAGGGACATAACTCCAAGATTCCATTAGTACAATCAAATCGAAGTCACAGATGCTGTGAAATAATGGAGAATCCTACCACAATCAAAAGAAATACATTACTCCCATGCCAAATCAAAAGTTTTACCAAATTCAGGCATATCTATATACATATATGAATACACACTGCTCAAGACATAACTAATAGCTGTAGACAAATAAAGTACATGTACTAATGAACACTAGGGAAACAAAATAAAACAAACAGGTATGACAACCGTGTCAAAATATAACAAATTCCCACAGACATGTGAAAGCAAATTTTTCACCAAAAGAAGAAAAGGCTAAAGAAAAAGAAAATCAGATCCCACTTTGTTTTATAGACAGGAAACTCTTAATCCTTGACCTGCTACCAGCCAAAAATAGCATCCAAAAATCTCAACTTTTTATGACAGGGACATTGACGCTGAGGTAAACCCAGCACCCAGAAACAAAAATTGAAAAGGGTAAATCAAATCAAACCAAACCCAGATTGCATGATTAGATATCTCCCAAGTTCCAACTCCTTTTAAGCTCAAATCCCCAATGGACAAAGTAAAAATGTTGGTAGTTCAAACAGTGTTGGAGCAGAATAAAGGTGAAAAAGAATATGCCCATGAAAGAAGAAGCTGAAAGGACTCTTTTCTTGAGAGGAAAAGGGAAACAAACCGCTGGAAGAAAAAAATGCAAAACAAGCTTGGTGCTGACACAGGTTGAAGAAAATGAATTGGCCTTCTCACTGTTCCGTGGTTCTATTCTAAACAGTTTCTTGGGAACCAAACACCAGAAAAATGGTATCTTGAAATAACCTGACAGATTAGTGGCACCTTGTGAGTGGTTTTAGTTTTGGCACACAGCAGAGTGAACAGTGAGAGAGAGAAAGAGAGAAAGAAAAAGAACTTTTTTTTAGAGATTTTTTCTTTTTTCAGAGCAGTGGCATCGTTGAAGCAGATAGAGCATGAGTCAACATGATTTCTTCCTCTACTACCAAACCAAAAGCATGTTGAGGTCTTTTGTAGCTTTTGAGACAGCATGGGAATTCCATTCTAGTACATTTGATTTGGTTCTATTTACATAAACATACCAAAGAAGTTGAACATTATAATAATGAAGAAAATGTGTGTTTTTGAATTTGGTTGTTGTTTTGTATCTATGATGACTAAAACTTTGAGTAAAAGTTAAATTAGTAGTTAGAAGTAAAACTCTAAACAACATGGTTGATCATGATTATGATTTTTTTTCACCCTAGAGGGAACAATTTCGTTTCTCAAGGCACTCTTATGCCAAAGTAGAAAATTTCCCATTTAACAGATTTAGTTTGGTGGGTCTCTTACCTCAGAAGCTACTAAGTTTATTGAAAGTCACTTGTGTTAGTTTTTGGGTGATGAAAATTATGTGTATGGTTTTTTATTGGGTATTTTTCTGTCAAATTAATTCTTAGGTTATAAATATTAAAAACTGAGTTTAATCATTCTTTTCATTTCCTTAATACAAATTATATGTAATTTTGTTCTCTTTAAGGCCTTGTTCACTTGAGTGGATTTGAGGGAGAGTAATTGAGGGGATTTGAAGGAGAGTAATTGAGGGAATTTGATAGGATTTGAAAATAAATTTTTTTATTGATTATTTGAGTGAATTTGGAGGTAAATGAGATTGGATTTGGAAGTAAATTTTTTTAATATGTCACGTCAATCAAGTCTTACACTAATTCTCATAAACTTTACTTCCAAATTCATTCTCACTTACCTCCAAATTGACTCAAATAAACAACAACAAAAATTATTTTCAAATCCTCTCAAATTCCCTCAATTACTCTCCCTCAAATCCACTCAAGTGAATAATTTTTACAAATAAACAAATTTAATACTCTAACAAATTTTTCATTCATGAAATTTTAATATTGTTATGTTTTTTATCTAGTTTTTAGGGTTTTATAATGGATTTGGGATGCAAATCAATTGTAAATAATCCAAAGTTAGAAATGTGTTTGAAATTTACAGGAAGAATTGAATGGAAGAATATTTAAAATGATTTAATTCTTTTTAACAAGAAAAAACCAATAAAAGATTAATTCAAAACACATAATAGGGATAAAAATTACAAAAAGTTAAACAAAAGAACAAAACATATAATGAAATGAAACTTTAGGATTTCTTTGATTGATATAATACACATTTAGAAACTAATACGTCCGACATAATACTGTTTATGGAATAATTTTATAATTTATCCTCAACAATAAGCAAAAGTTTATATATATATATATATATATATATATATATATATATATATATAATAAAAATGGAACGACAATAAAGTATAAAGTTTAAGTTACTCTACATGATAATGACAAAAATGAAGTATAATTATTTTAGTTTAATCCCTAATGATGAATTTAAATCTTAATTACTTTCCAGTAAATGAATTAAATATTTAAAGGAAAAGTTAGTAAATCATAGGAAGTTTATATAATTGGATCAAATATGTAACTATTTGTCCTATGTAGTTATTCACCCAATTTAGATAAATATATCCTTCAAAAGGTGATTTTACAAGAAGAAGAAAAAGTTGATAATACATACTATGTTCTTTTTGGAGATGAAAAAAGTGTTAGAAATGTACTTTCTAGCACACTATTGGACACACTTCTTTTATGGGTTAAAGTTTATTAAAAGTTACAAAATCAAAAAATAAAATCATCAAATAAGATGTGAGATCTAGTATAATTGACTGTGATTTAAAAAAATAAATAAGTCAATATAAAGCTTATTCATAACATTTTCATCTTGATGTATATTAATTATTTCTCAATTAAATTTTGACATTTATAACAAACTATTTCTTATTTTATCCAATGAGAATTGTTGATTTATAACATTATAACATTAAACATGAGTTAAAAGGGAACAATTTGTGACTTATTTGAATAACATTATTTTAGACATCACCCAAAATAGGAATTTTTCTTTTCTTTGAAAAATGAATTAAAAAAAATAGGCATTTAGTTTTACAAAGTAAAATTTGGTTAAAAAAATGGTAGATGGTCCAACATAGCTAGTTAAAATGGACACCACAAAACATCTTTGTGGTTTAAGCCTAGACATGATCCACCTTGCAACTTTCACACCACACATGAGGCCAAAATATTAATGTCATTTTATGAGCAATGCTTCACCAACTTATAATATATCTGGAGCCTTTTAATTTATGGAGTCATTTAATGATACATGTGTTTTTTTTTTCATATACACGTGCCACTTTTAAGTTTAAACTTTTTAAGTATATAAGTTATTTTATCAATACAATGTGATATATTACTTTTTATTGAAAACATTGACTAACTAACCAAGTTATCATTTCAAACAAATCATAAAATTAACGTGAGTTGCTAAGGAAGTTTGATCCTTTTTTAAAATGAAAAAGAAGAGTTAAATTATTTCTTTAATTGTTCCAATTTATATTTTTGTTAGTAAAACTATAACTTGATTTCTTAATTATAATCATAGTGATATTTTTATTTATTATTTTCATGTAATTAATTTAAGTATTTATAAGAAAATAGAAAATAGTTAAGAAAATGACTACTTTCTTAAGTAAAATTTAAATATTTTATTATTAAAATGTCAAATTTATAAATATAAAAATTAAATATTTGAGTTTATCTCTTAAAGATCATAATCTCTCTAGAAATATTTCATTTTTTTTCTAACTTCTCTATAAAATTTCATGAATATTTTTTTTAAGGTTAAATCCATCTCAAATATCTAAGTTATGTAATAATCTTATCCTATTAAAATTTTTATTTGAGTAAGTTTATATTTATCTCTTTTCTTGAGTAAGTTTTGAAAGTTGTACTTGCATGTGGAAAAGGTTGTCTATAGTACTTCAATATAATGGGAAATCTTCATAAAAATATACTAAAGTTAGAAAAAACTTTTATTTATATATTCATTTACATATATAAAATAAAAATTAGAGGAGTCATGACCCCTATAGGCCTTATAGGGTCCACCCCTAACTCAATAGGACTCAAGATGAATCTTTGTTAGATAAGCCAATATCTCATTGGATGAAATCGATTCTATGAAAAACTTTAGAGATCAAAGATTCGTAAGTTGACAAGTCAAGTTTCATTGGGCTAGTCTCTATTAATGGTTGGATCTTTAAGCGAACCAAATTCCTCACTAGACAAGCTATTTTGATAAGAATTTCTAAAGATTGCTCGTTGGACGATTGGGTGATCTCATTAGTTGAGCTTGCGATCTTTTTGGACGAGCAAGACCTCTAGTCGAGTTAGACAATATTTTAAATTTTTTGGAGAAATGTGCTTTAAATTATTCTAAAATGTAAAAAATTGTTGGTTTTTCATGACATTGTTTTTTATATAAAAAATCGGGGTTCATGATCTCGTTTGATATATGATGAGTTACATTAATATTTTGAGATTAAAACATATACTTTGATATATGAGGTTAGGTAAAGTCAAAGATATACAATCTACTACTTATGTGTGTGGCTCAATAGACTTAGAGGTGTAGTTATAATCTATTGCTTGTGTGAGAGGGACCAAATAGAGTCAAATAGTCAATCTATTGTGAATTGGTAATATAATGTTTGTGTGATGTGAATGTAATTATTAAAAAATATCATGTTAAAAGGTTGTAATTTTTGCATTTAAAAGATTTAGTATATTGAGTTTACTAATATTAAAAGGTAATAAAAATTTATGAAAATTCCTATAACTTAGATTGTGATGTAAAAGAAAACATATTTAATGAGTTGTAAGAAATTTACCCTTTATATAATAACTTAATTTTTTACATGTGACTTTATGTGAAAAAAAAGAAAAACAGAGATAATTTAATTATCAACATGATAAAAACTAAAGAAGAATTGAAACTTAAAGTTTATAATGAAAGTAAGTAAATTTAACAATCTTACTAGTATTGAATTTTATTAGACAATGTCTGTGACATTACATTATAATTACCTACAAAATTAAAACATTTGAATGAAACGATGGATTTTGAATACTCTAATAATGTTAATTAACATAAATAAGAAGGCAATAGATTTGGTTTTGACATGTTTTTTTAAAATTTATTATTGAGTCATAACAAACATCAAACATAAATTCTTTCGTTTACATTTATGGGAGAATACGACTTTAAGTTGTCCAACCACTATATTACTTCATTGAATTAATCCATTAGATTTAATGAGTAGTTAGAATCAATTAGATGGAACTAATTAATAGTGAATAATTATATTATAAGAGTGATTAAGAATAAATGAAATGAATAGTTAGAGGAAGGTGGCATAAGGGAGTGGGTGTGGCCCCAGTTCCTGGTATTTTGGTGGCTGAGTTCATTCCTTTTACTGTTGGAAAGCATGCTTTCCTATTTTCAATTTCATGTCCATCACCACTACTACCTTTTCTTTTTCAAAAAGCTACACTCCCTGTCAAAACTGTCTTATAATATAAAATTCTTAAACATATATCCTTTCCATGTATAATATTTAACTTGCTAAATTAGAAGAAACCCCTCAAAAAAAAACCAAAAAATCAAATGCATAACATTTAGCTTATTTTGAAAATAAAAAATAGAGGAGATTATTTTTGTGTGAAAGAAAGAAAACAATTTAGTAAATCAAGATAAAAAATGTACATATAAAATCATTTTTGAAGAGATATAAGAGTTCTTGACATACCTTTCAGTTGAGGATATAAGGGTGGGAGTCTTTATTTTCAATTTTTTTTATTCCCACATGTTAATGTTCTAATATATGCTAAAATTATATTATTAAGGTCAATTTCTAAATCAATTAATTACTACAAGTTAACAAGTTCTCATATATATATATATATATATATATATATATATATATATATATAACAACTACCTTTCTCTTTCTTCTCTTTATAAAATAGAATTAATTATGTACATGAGTTGGTTTAGCTTTTGTTTTTTCCTCTTCTATTATTAGGTATGAAAGGAAAAAAAAGATAAAGAGTTTACTTGTTTTTGTCTCACCTTAATCATTCCTTCCCTTTCTTCTGATAAAAATAGAGATTACATTATATATATATATATATATATATATATATATATATATATATATATATATATATATATAAGTTAGAGAAACGCTTGTCAGTTAATTTAGCTTAACATGTATGAGTTAAATTGGATTATAAAAAATAAGTTTTTTTAAACGTAGTTAAATAACTTTCTTTTATTATTTTTTATCATTTTTTCATAAATTTATGCTATTAAATAATATTTGAATAATTTAAATATTTAATTTATTAATTTGTCAAATTATATAAACCGTTAATTTTGAACTAATATATTTATACTGTAACACAATAGAAAATTAGTCGAATCAATTTACTATTATTATTCTTATAACATTCTTAAGTAACATTCTTAAGCGAATTAACTTACCTAAAATCTTTATATTGTAGTACTATAAACAAAATTAGTCGAATCAGTTCATTATTATTGTAACATTAATAAATGACTCGATTTATCTAACTTTTTAACCTAACTAAATTGCAGAAGTTTTAAAAACTTTTGTAGTTAGATTCGTCCCATGCAATTAGTGAAGGTTTTTAAAAACCTCTAGTATCTATAATATAATATAATGTGACAGTTATATTTAAGAAGGTTTTAAACCTCTGTTACGTGTTCAGGTTATAAAAAAAAGTTTTGATTAAATTTTTAAATCTACAAGAAATGGAGACATTTTTGTAGACTATAAATCTATGTGATCATTATTATAAATATATGTTTTTAGTGGAGAATTTTATTATAAAGTAATTATATTTTATTTGTTTAAAAAGTCTTTTGAAAGATTAGTAATACTAAAATCATAACACATGAAAATAATATTTCTTCAATAATAAAAACTTACTGTTATAGTTTGAGTTGCATCATTTACAAATAATTAATATTTCCTTTTATGTGTTTCAATATATAATTTTCCATGACTTGACAACTTTCTAGTTTTGAGTAACTAAAATAAAAAAAGGCTAATTAGTATAATATTGGGCTTTTATAAACAACATATGCATGTAGTGACATTATCATCTCATTCCTTCTAGTAAAATTAGCTTTAAAGCCACCAATGTGTTAAATTACTTGCTTTTTTTTTTTAATTTCTTTATTTCTCCCACAAAGCGCCTATTCAGAACACAATACAAATGTAATAATAATAAAATAACTAGTTAGAAAAATAATACAAATAATCAAAGTTTTTAAGTTTTACCAATGTCAATGAATAAAATGAACCCACTAATCTTTATCTATGTCTATTAACACATTATTTATGATTTCATCTCTAGTTTTAGTTGAATAATTGAGTTCATTCCATAAGTTGTGATTCAACCAAAATGAGCCCACTAATCTTTATCTATGGTTATTATCATTACTTATGATTTTATCTCTAGTTTTGGTTAACTTTTAAGCTTATTTCTCTTTAGACTCATTTTGCAATATCGTTAGCCTCACAAATCTTAAAATAAAATCAAAGTTTCACAAATAAAAACAAATAGATTAATGTTAAATTTAGCTCTAATTTATGAAAAGTATTAGAAATAATTTTTAAATACTTGCATAATTATTATACCTTTAAAATCCTTTCATGGAAATAATTAAAATAAATTGTAAGGAAACCTAAAATCCAACTAGCAAGGATTTCCATTCACCAATGGTAGAGTCTTGCTCATCAAAATTCACAGTGACTCATAACTTCCATCACAAGTTATTCACACCTTTAACTTTCACCTTAGTCTTTTGAATAACTCCTTCCAAGTATTTGACAATAACATAACCAAACAAAGTTATAAGATATATCATATGATAATTATAATAAAATAAAATATGTATATACATATTACTTCTTCAACCTAATAATGTGCATAATCACATCCAACATAAAGTGTAAATGTTTCATTTTCTTCTAATACATTACGAGTTGACACGTCTGGAATAATATTACCAATTGTTTCGAGATATATGGATCAGGCTTGTGGTCGATCTCCAACGTCGAGAGTACTGTTGATTCTTGGATTGATTGTTTGTGTCACTCGGGTGTTCATTTTGTGTTTTTTGTGGTCGAACATGTGCTTGGTCGAGTCTTCTAGTTCAGTCGAATGTACTTATAAAATGTACTCTAATGCTAGTAGATGATAGAACGATATGGTATTAATGTAATTATGCATGTGTTGCATGTCTAACGATTGTGTCTAAAAGTTATACCTTAGAGCTTTATAGTGGGTTGATATGAGCTTTTACCTTTTTGTTGGCCTAATCACAGTCCAATCATACTTTAATCAACACTAACAAGTTTATTCTTGATTACAATTATGTTAATCTGGTCATTTTGTAATCGATTGATCATGTCATTTAGTCAGGGTGGTCGTCAATGAGGTGATATGTCCAAGAGGTTGGTTAAATGATGGACAGTCAAAGATGGTCGACCAAAAGGAGGTCAGTCCATAAACACCAGCTTAAAATATTCAATCAAAGGATGAATAACCAAATAATTTTGCATATATTCTAAAGATTTTGCATTTTATACAAATAATTTTTACTTGTTTTTATGCATGTTTTTATCCGAAAAAGCAATAAAAAAGTAAGAAAAACATGATTTTTACCCCTTAAAGTGAAGATGTGTAATTGGCATCATAATCTTAACTAAGGAAATCGATAAACTATAGTAATTAGAGAAAAGAGACACACTCTAAGAGATTAAATAAAACATGAAAGCAAGTGAGTAATTATGTTATTACTGAATTAAAATTTAAAAAAGTTGTATACTGAAATAAATATTAATTTTTCTATTAAGCATTTACTGAATGTTAAATTTACTACATAAAAGTTCAGCATGCGTTTAGATTAGTTGATTTCAAAGAAACATTTTTTATCTAATTATATAAAGAATTAAAGAAAATAATGATTTCATATTTAAAAATCCCAATTAGCAACGTGTAAATGATTAAATAAAGTATCTATTTGCACATTTTTAATGTCTTATTGGGAAATAATTTATTTAATTTCTTTTGGATTTTCGCACCCTCACGTGTCTGATACTATGGAGTAGATTTTAAATGGCTGGGATAATAAAAGTTAGAATTATTTATGGGTTCTATGTAGTGAATTAGGTTGCTGTACACAAAGCGCGTGGCGGCAGTTATTCCCTTTTTTTCTCTGTCGGAAACTTATTTTTCTAATGCACAAAACAAATAAAAAATAGATTTATTGTATTAGTTTAAATATATGTTAAACTAAACTAAATTAATAAAAATTAGACTTACAACTGATTAAAAATTTATTATCAAAATGTTGATTTAAATAAATATAGACTTGAGATGCCTGTTATAGGTTGTTTTATAGTAGGTTTAACTCTATCAATATATAGAGTGTTTTCATGTATATTAATATAACGTTTTTATAATAAATTAACTTTAAATTTAATTTAATCTTATAAAAATAGATTGTTAGGTGAATTTTTATTTACTTATATATTTACTTTATCTTTAGTCAATGTGAAATTTTTAACATATTTATTTTACAGTGAGATATATGTTAGAATTTTAAGTATAAGTCTAAGTCTCACATTGAATAGAAATGAAAAACTAAAACACTATATAACAGAAATGAAAAACTAAAACACTATATAACGTTGAAGATCCATTAACTCATTGTCTTAAGATTTTGGATATAAAGTGATGTCATTCATTTATATGGTTGGACTTAGATCTTATTGATGTTGTATCTTATTAGTGAATCTCCTTCTCGATACACTCAACAAGTGATTTCAGAGCCAAATTAGACTTAGACGAGATATCAAAAGTCTCCCTAATAAAGTGAGATTTATATTTATTTATATATTAACCTTATTTTTAGTCGACTTAAAACTTCTAATAATTTTTAAAATAAATTATCAATGTGTGAAAACGTGAATTTGATATTTTATTTTGGTATATTAAATAAATTTATTTAAATATTATGTATTATTATTATTATTATTTAATATGTGTAATTTATAATTTGAGTGAAAACTTTGTTAATATAGATTATAAATTCACTTAAAAGAGGAAGAGAATGAAAAAGGCATGTAGTTATGTTTGGTTGGTTGATGTATTCTTTTTTTTTTAGTTTTGGTGTATATAAAAATCCATTCGAAATATCATAATTTTAAAGTATAATTAAGAATAAAATAGAAACTAAGATGTGTACAAAAAACTGGAATCCAGGCATGCATTTTTAGAGATATTTGGTGTAACTCGTAATTTGAATGAAAATAGTTTGAAAGAAAAATGCAAATTTCAATTTTGTATAAAATTAGAAAAAATAAAAGATGACTTTTAGAGAGTAATTAAAAGGTGTATAGCTATTTTTAGTGGATAAACATGTCAAAAATATCAAATCAACGAAATAATGACTATTTAAAATCGATTTAGTAATAAATAATAAATTTATTTGAAATTTACTTTTTATTAGAATAGTGTAGTATCTACTATTTTCATTTGAAAATATAATTAAAAGTAAAAATGTAAAATAAGAAAAGGAAATCTTTATTATATATTATTGTAGAAATGTTGTGATTTTATATGTAGATAAAATAAGCTGGAAATGTGTTCCTTCTTCTCTAAGAAAAGAAACAACATCCTTTTTTAAAGTAAAAAGTATTAGTTAAAAAAAATGTATCACTAAAAATTTAAATTATTTATCAAACGTAATACGATATAATAAGAAAGTAAAATATGATAGTTAATAATACAATAAGACAAAAACATTGATAGTTTATAATCTTTTGTAATATTTTTTAAACTATGAAAATCATAAAAAGTATAATTTTAACTAAATCATAAAGGACTATATCCTACATTAATAGATTTTAGAAAGTCTTAATAGATTACAAACTGAGTAAAAAATTTAGAATTTTCCAATTATAAAAAATAGAAAAAGTAAACATTGTGGAGGTAGGTTGCTATCTTCAAATCAGCCAATATCCTACACGTGGAGATCTATTGTGGAGGCCACTTCCTTCATGTATGCCTAATCATGTTTTGCTTTAGGTTATGCTTAGTCACACGTTTTCCTTTTTCGTGATAATTAGGTAGGAATATCTCTTCTTCTTTTTTTCATATCACAATTTATTTTTAGAAATATAAATACAAGTTTAAGTTTCCATCGAATAAAAATGAGAAATTTTATCAACATGTAAAAAAAAAAAAATTCATAAACTCATTATTTTGAGATTTTATATTAAGAGTGATATAAATCTTTATGTAAATTCCTCGTATCTTATTGTTGTATTGCTTGAGTGAATCTCTTGTAAAAAGATTCTTCAATAAAATGAAAAAACTTATGTCTCATTGTTAATTTATTTTCTTTGTAATTTTCTTATAAAAATTCCATTCATTTTCCATTCTTTATTTTCTTTTCACTCATTAAACAAAAAAAAAATATCTCTTCAAATACAAACACAAATTTGTTGACAAACAATTAACTAAGTGTTTCATATTTCTCAACCACAATTGATGTTAGTCCAAGCCATCACTTATAACTCACAATGTTATTATTATAATATAAAGTTAACAAACAAAATTAACAACTTTCGTTGCACCAAATTAACTAAATCATGACACTTGCTAGGAAGTTTGTAAAAATGTTGCTCCCTTGAACTGAAAATTTTATGATAATCATGTATGACTTGTGTCACACTTTCTTGTGACATGGTTAATGTGTTTCATATTTTCGGGTTTTGGAAACTACGACATGATTCTGTCGTATATTGTCTGAAATTAGATGACAAACAATACTCACATAATTTTAGATAAGATTCTGATATTCTTTAACCTAACAATATAATTACAAGAAGAAAACATCATAGAAAAAGATAAAACAAAGATTAGAAGAGAGCCTCAACATTGAGTGTTATTATATTTGTATTCTATACGGTTATATATATATATATATATATATATATATATATATATATATATATATAAAACTAAACTCACATTATATATTATTTTTTATGAGTGGAGTGTGACACACAACACCCTTTAAAATATCATCTCAAAGGGTTTAATTGATGACCCTACTATTTGTCAAATCAAAGTATGAAAGGGTGAAGAAGGAGAAGGAGTTGAGTGGGAAATGTGAAATTCCAACATTGTGGTATGTTGAGATGACACTATGCTTAGCTTGATTTTGCTTTTCAATTTTCAATTTTCAAAGCAGCAACCCAAATGACAGCAAAGCCATTTATGTCAATGGAGAATTTCGCCCACTAGAGAACAATAATCCACAAGGGAGTCTTTCATAGCATGATGGGATATTTTCATCACAAACCCCAAAAATTATTCATCAATTTGTTTATTTATTATATTTATTTTTATTATTATTATTTTTCATGTCATGAATATCCTTCATCCTACTTAAGTGCGTAATCACTGCATGAACTTATTAGATTAATTTATGATTTATTATAAATAAATTTACAAATTTAATAATGTTTAGATGTGTCAAATTCATAATGTTTTTTTAAATTTTGAAATTCCTTTAATAATTATTATACGGTAGTTTGGATATCATTATAATTGTATGATATTTAGTTTGTTTATAGCTCATAAATATGTGGTGTTTTTCAGATAGTTACTTTTTATTATATGTATTATGGAAATACATACGGTCTCATATACATATGTATTTGTTACTGTGGGTGGAGGTGGGTTGAGTAGGATTTGGATAAATTGATCATATAATTAGCTTAAAAAAATGAGTTGAGCTTTTTGTATTTTTTTTATTAGATGGTTCTTATTGCACTTTCATATTTTAAAATTCAAAATTTACATATTTTAAAATTCAATTTTTTTTTATTTTTTCAGTTGGACTACCATAGGATGACAGAGAAAATGTTGGAGTGAGAGAGATGAAAGAGAAAGAACTGAGAGGAACGAGGGAAGTGAGTAAGGCTTTGAGGGTTTCTTTTTTAGTTTTAAGAATGAAAATTATTAAAATACCATTAACCTTAAAACTTAGAATCCATGATGAATCCATCATACATAAGTGTATTTTTGTCTACTAAAATCCAATACACATTGCTAAAATATACTAACTGAAAAACAGATGTACACGCGTTAGCAAACCCATATATATATATATATATATATATATATATATATATATATATATATATATATATATATATATATATATATATATATTCTTTTGAATAACTTTTAAATCGGTAATTTTATAAATACAAACATATAAAATTGAAGTGTAATAAATGAATATTTATAATAAATAAAAGAACATCGTAAATTTCCTAAAATATCCTATACTAAAAATGCAAATGCTTAGAAAAGAAAGAATATAGATAATTAAAACTAGATAGATTTTTATCCTCAATGCAAATCAGATTACAATAAATAAAAAAAATAAAGGCAACAAATAAAACTAAATACCCTTAATAAATTAAGACTACATAAAAGTTCATTGAACATATTTTACATGAGGGTGCATCTCCATGCACCTCCAACCTTTCTCCCTGTACCTTCACTACAAGAAATGCAGTAATTACCGAAGGATAAATACCGAAGGCTTTTTGGACCGTCGGTAATATCGATTTATCGAAGGCTTTACCGAAGGGCATGTGAGGTGGTAATTACCGAAGGATTGTGACCGTCGATAATGGCTTACGACCGTCGGTATAAGCATCGACTTAATGAAATGCGAATTTGGGATTTCCCTCTCCCATTGTCCCAAATTGTTTTCGCGCAAGTCTTCCTTTCTCCCTTTACCCGAAATTTCTTTCTCCGAACACTACTCCCTTTCTTGATTCCCCAATCCATTTGAGTCCAAGAAAATTGTTGTCCTTTGCTCCCAATCAACATTGGCTTCCTTCTTCGGTTGGTGGTGGTGAGGGGAGGCTTGGAGCTGGTTTGGTGCTGTCGCTACGAGAGGTTGGGTGGTGCGTTTCTGTCATCTTGGTTAGGGGTTTTCTTTGACGACTATTCTACGGTAGAGGCTGAGTTGCTGCCTTTTGTGCTGTGGAGGAGGCTATGTTAGAGGGAGGGTGTGGACAATCTCTGCGGTGGAGGTTTTGTGTTGCCTTACTTCCCCTGCCGTCAAGGTAAGTAGGTTTCTTATTGAACCTGCATGTGTTGAGCCCTTATTCTTCGTAAGAGGGTGTTTGATAATTACTATTTGTTGGTGTTACGTTTTGGTAATGTAACTTGTCCATTATTGTACAAGGTCTGAGTGACAGAAGGTGTGGAAGGTTCCAACACAGTAGGTTAAAGCTGGTTGCAAAAGGGCTGCACTCAAGTGTCCAACAGTTATCATTTACAGGTAGGTAAAGTTCATTCTGTTGTGTTTGTCATGCTCATTGTGTTCTGATAATTGCCTTATGAACTGAGAGCCAATCATAATTGAATTTGGATTGTAAAGTTTGCAATTTGAGCATGTATGAGTTGTCTATTTTGATGATAGCCTTGATGGGAAATAAATTGTGCACTTTGAGCATAGAAACTGTAGTTGATACTGTTTTAGTTTGCTGTTGATTGATCTATCTAAAATACTATAGCCTTGATGGGAATGAGCCTTTTTCCCTACACCTAAACTTCAAATAACTCACAAAATTGAATAACACTACACAATGAGCATATAGTAGGAGAGGTTACTTGTTAAGTAACCCTACCATTCAACCTTTCCAAAATAACTTTCTGCCAAAGTTATTCACTGTTTCCCCCTGAAATTGGCTTCCATAATAGTCCCACATATGAAATAAGGAAAGAGTGAGTAGAGGAACTGCCCATTATTGCAATATAGATGTCGTGATTGCACCAGCTCAATGATAGAAGTGAATGTTAATGAGCCTATTTGGAAGTAGAAGCCCACCCTATAAATATGGTAACCTCAATTAAATTCATACACACAGATCTTGCACTTTTTTCAACCACCAGTTGCCAAGGAATCAAATTAAGTCTCAACTGGATCTGTGTTCAACCTTTTCCATAATATACATAATTCTTTCCTTACTTTCTATCTTCTGCTATAATTGTCATTCTCATTCTTCTTTGTTTGTGTCATTTGTAGCTTTATTTTTTCAGTTTCAGTTTTGTCTTAGTCATGTGCATTTGTTGATTATTACCATTTGTATCTTTTAGTGTTGTTGAAGGTTGCTTAAGGTGTAGCCAACCATAATAAGCAATGGAATGCAATATGCATAGCTTGGTTCCTAAAATCCTTACCATTTCACTGTTTCAGAATTTAATTGTAGTTTTTCACCTTGGTCAACTTCTTTGAATTTTTCATTGAGTTTGGTCATGCTAAGCCTTTTAATTGTAGCTTAGTTTAGTACAGTTACACATTCTTGAGTCAATTAAATTGTTGTCCAACCTTTGCTTGTTTTGAAATCTGATTTTGGTGTTATAATGGTGTAATTTGCTGCATAAATTGGCTATGGCAGGGTTGATTTTCGAATTTTGCTGTTTTTATGGTATTGGAAAGCTTGAACAAGCTTAAATTGGTGTTCTAAAGTTGATAGTACTATTGAATTGGTCATATGTTAGCTTATATGCAGATTTGGTCTTTACACCATCACTTTTTTGTTTCTTAAGCAATGTGCAAGTTTGTTTAATGATATGAAACATGTTCCAAGTAATAGCAACCTGTATTAATCACTAAAGTGCAAAAAGCATAGTTGAGTTGCTAATAAATCCTGAATCAAGGTGCTGTTATTGCTTTTTTGATCAATCTTTTCACCGTGATTGATATCTTTGCTTGTGTCTTAGGTGTTTAAATTCTTCTAGCTGATTCTCTGCAGTTATATCAAGTGTTTTAGGATGTCTTAGAGTCATTGTAACTGTTGTCTTCATTTCATTTCACTGAATTCTAAATTGTGGTGTAGTTTTGGTAACATTTTCATGCATATTTGGCTATAGCAAGTATGATTTGTTGAATGTTGTTGTGTTTATGCATATACAAAGTTTGAGCAAGTTTATTTTTCCATTTTAAAGTTGTGTGCACTGTTCAAATGGTCATTTTTATGCCTATATGCATAATCATCTCTTAAACCATCAAAATTGGCTTTAAAATGGAAGTGAACCAGTGAATTCACATTGCAAGATGTTTTCAAACTGTTTGTGTTTAAACATCTTTAAAATGATGATACAAAGTTGTTTGATGCAACAATTGAGCTGCTGAATGACTTCCAATCAATATTGGGTTTAAAACCACCAAATTATAAGCATTTTCCTAGTGCAGTGTTCAAATCAAGTAGTGTTTGAAAATTTGTTTGCTCCAATTTTTGATTCTGGGTTGGCATGTGCAGGTTTATGTTTCCAAATGTAAGGATATGACTAAAACATTGTAAAAAATCCATAAAAAGCAAAACAATAACCTAAAACTCAAAGTTTGAGTATTTAGTACCTAAAAAGTGTACTTATAAGGTGACAAATTGTCATTTCACCTAATGTAGACTCATTCTAAGGTATGTGAACATCCTAACATGTCTAAACTAGTGGAATGAAGCTAGGAAACTTGTCAAAAGCAAAGAATTACCTAGCCAGCAAAGGTCAAAGTTGACAACATGTTATCTCACCCAAGTTGCTCATCTCATAAACATTGTATCTTTCCTCCATCATGGGGTGCCAAAACATCACTTTCCTCCACTAAAACACCAGGACCAGCCTAAGACAAGATCAAAAGTGCTTAAAACTCACTTCTTTTAACAATGGTGACCCCTGTTCACCTGACTGAGTACCTGTGTTGGACTTTCTGTACAAAATCCAATTTTCTCTCGGGTAATCGTTTACAGTGTCCTTGTAATCGATTACAGTGTCAAAGAAGGTGTAAATTTGATTTCTAAGGCATAATTTGAAAGGTCTTTGAGTATAGATTCCAACAAAACAAGAATCAACTCATTTGGAGTTCGGTGGAGAAAGTTATGAGCAAAAGAATAAGCAAAGGTCAGAGTTGGCAAAAATATATGAAACGCTAACTTGAAACAATAAACTGTACCAACTCAGATGTCCAAAAATTACAAATTAGTAGTCATTGGAAAGATTTTTGAGTCTAGTTTCTAATAAAAAAAGAATCACATCATTTAGAGGTCGGTGGGAAAAGTTATCAGTAAAATAGCCAACAAAGGTCAAAGTTGACAGCATGTTATCTCACTCAAGTTGCTCATCTCATAAACATTGTTTCTTTCCTCCATCATGGGGTGCCAAAACATCACTTTCCTCCATCATTGGGACATAATCACATCACTAACCTCCCTCTCCCACCACTGAAACACAAGGAACAACCTAAGACAAGTGCAAAAGTGCCTAAAAGTCACTTCTTTTTTCAATGGTGACCCCTGTTCACCTGACTGAGTACCTGTGTTGGACTTTCTGTACAAATTCCAATTTTCTCTCGGGTAATCGTTTACAGGGTTGGTGTAAACGATTACCAGACCCCTGTTTTTTTTTCAGCTATTCGGTAATTACCGAAGGCTTTTGGCCCTCGGTAATTGGCTTTTGGCCCTCGGTAATTACCGAAGGCTTTTGGCCCTCGGTAATTGGCTTTTGGCCCTCGGTAATTACCGAAGGTCAAAAGCCCTCGGTAAATGTTAGCGACAAGCCATTTACCGAGGGCTGTTTGGCCGTCGATAAGCCTTCGGTAATTACCTTTTACCGACGGTTTTGGGCTGTTTCCGAGGGCTTCTGGCCTTCGGTAATGCCCTTCTTTTTTGTAGTGCTTTAAGTGTACAATTATATCTTTCGTTAAAACTATTAAAAATATTATCATATAAGCAATGGTTATTGCTTATCCAATCGAATTTACTTCAACGTTTATATTTAATACCTGCAACTCCAAGTTCACCGTTCCATCATTCTGTTTCTTTTTTGTCGAATTTCAAAATTTGATTTAGAATATCAGAAGCTTTTGAAATCCAATTTAAAAGTTATCAGATTTCGAAATTCAATTAGTAATATCACCAGATTTTGAAATCCGGTTAAGATATTTATCAAATTTCAAAATTCAATTAAGATATTACTGAATTTCAAAATCTAGTCACCAAAGTCGTTCGATTTTGAAATCGATTGACTTCCTTCATATTTTTGAAGTTTTTTTTTCTTTTTTTGAATTTTTTAAATATTTTTTGAGGTATTATTATTAATATTTTATCAAAAAGTGCTCACAATTGCAATTCTACAAAAAAAATAAAAGAAATTAAAGTACAAGAAGATATATGTGTACTGGTAAAAAAGTTAGATATTCAGCTAAATGTTTTGTCTTAACAAAGCTAACATCTTTAAGTTGCTCATACAAGTGGGTCATTACAACAATTCCTTAGACATATCTGCCACATGCCTGCAAGTCTTTGAAGAACACTAAGTATGATACATAGAAGGTGATGCTCTTATTCGTGAAAATAATGCATCTAATTATATGCAACAAGTATGCTCGTACGGCGCATTCTCATTGTTGTTACTCATAATATTCATTGTAAACATCTCTTAACCAGCTGAGCCTAACTTGGGGGTCATGTGCTTGTCTCATTTCAGCTATAGCCCTCACATGGTCCATGTCCAAAAGGTTAATGATAATAAATTGAACTTCTTCAAAGTCCAAGGTTTTACAAAATAATTAGATATAAAGTTCAAAAAACTCATTAACCATTAAAATTCAAGTACTATATTAACTTGGTCCTATCACAACGCATATGTAACATGATCTGCATAACTGATAGGTGAAAAGTTTACTTGTTTTTGTTGCTTATATTGTGTGGCTTTTGAGTAAGTTTTAGTGTTTATTCTCATGAAAAGTGTATAATTGTTGATATAAGTATAATTTTCATTGTTTAAATGTTTTTGATGCTTTTGTTGTTTATTTTGATGAAAAATAAGGATTGGATATCATAAAAGACTTGGACCAGGCTTAATGGATGATGTTTTGCCGAAAGTTTCGCGCCCGGGCGTGAGAAAAAGGACTCTGGGCGCGATTTTACCGAGAGGGTCGCGCCCGGGCGTGAGAAAAAGGGCGCCCGGGCGCCAATTTACAGAGAGGTTCGCGCCCGGGCGCGAGATAAAAAGGGGCGCCTGGGCGCCACATAGCATGCAGAGGACGCTCGTCCAGCGCACTCGTCCAGTTGGGACGCTCGTCCAGAAGTTGGGACGCTCGTTCAGATAGTGGACGCTCGTCCAGTCGTCCAAGACGTTCGCCAAAGAGCACGCTCGTCCAGCAGGGGTCCAGCATGGGACGCTCGTCCAGCAGCGCACGCTCGTCCAGAAATGGGACGTTCGTCTGCAGGAGGGCGCTCGTCCATCACGCTCGTCCGCGCACTCGTCCAGAAGTTGGGACGCTCGTCCAGCATGGGACGCTCGTCGAGGACGCTCGTCCAGAATAAGAGAGGATGCTCGTTCGTCCAGCAGAAGCACTTTGACGCTCGTCCATAAAATGACCAAGAGAGGACGCTCGTCCAGAAGTTGGACGCTCGTCCAGGAAATTAGACGTTCGTCCAGAAGTTGGACGCTCGTCCAGAAAATTGGACGTTCGTCCAGAATTGGGACGCTTGTCCAGAAATTGGACACGCGTCCCTGGCCCACTCAATTATTGAACTCTTCTATTTTAAAAAGCTGATTCAGAGTTGCGGAAGGAGATCTGGAACGGGGAGAAAACCAGGGAGACGCTGCCAGCTGCTGTCCAAGGGGCTTCCATGGTGGAAATTCACCAATTTCCACCATCCAATCCATCATTTCTCTCTTCTATGTTGTATATGTGTAGCTAAAACTCCATTTCACTGGGGTTGAAAGTAAATTTCTGAACTTCTATGTAATTTTTCTATTAATGCATGAACTTGTTTGAATTATGTGTTCTATCTTTATTTTTCATGCTTTTGATGGAAATCTGAGCTATTTGAACGGTTAAATCATTGGAAAATGTATGAGACCGCGGACCTAGGATAGAACTGCTAAAGGATTTCGAGTTCTAGACATAGGAGGGAATTTTTAGTCATCTGTGACTTGTGTTTAAGGCAAATCTGATAATTGAATTAGCTAAGGAATTAGCAATTTAGTTTGAATGATTAAGAACTGTCTCTGAGGAATCAGGACTGCATGCGCCTAGGATGTCGATGCTTAATTTTGAGGAATTGTGTTAGTAGAAAATTACCGGAGTGATGAACTTGAATTTCAACCCCAGTGAACTTTAATTCATCTGTTTTTACCACTTTAATTTCATCTGTATGCAAATCTTACTTGTGTTGTAAAATTAATCGCTAAATTAGTAAACTTTAATCAATCTGTGAATCAAAACAAATCCCTTGGGAAAACGATATTCGGACTTACTGATTTATTACTTGAACGATCCGGTACGCTTGCCGAGGTCTCAACAAGTTTTTGGCGCCGCTGCCGGGGATTTGTTTTTGTTTTCGTTGATTGTTTGTTGTTTATCTGGTTTAGTTGATTTTAGCTATCTATTGTCTAAGTGTGTATTGTGATTATATTTGAATTCTTGTACATATTTGTTATCATCTGTAGAGATTGTGTATTTTTGGATTGTTTCTTTTTGGTTTGTGTTTTGTATGAGAAGCAGAGAACAGGTTGAAAATCTACTTTTCGATCCGAAAATTGAAAGAACTGCTCGAAGGAACAACAGCAGAAGAAGGAGACAAAGTAGAGAATCCAGAGAAGCCTCTGCTATTTCT
The DNA here is from genome assembly GCF_016808095.1 of Vigna angularis. Classification (NCBI taxonomy): domain Eukaryota; kingdom Viridiplantae; phylum Streptophyta; class Magnoliopsida; order Fabales; family Fabaceae; genus Vigna; species Vigna angularis. The sequence goes on along the minus strand of NC_068979.1, from coordinate 25,465,736 downwards.
GAAGAAATTCTGGACTTTTCATCCGGGCAAGAAAAAGAAGAAATGGAAGATAATCGCACTGGAGAAGGTTCTGGGCAAGGAAGACGTACTCTTGCAGATTATAATACTTTCTCAGGACCTCTGCACTTCAACAGTATTGCAAGACCAGTGGTGAATGCTGCTAACATGGAGATGAAGCCAGCTCTTATTAATCTGGTGCAGAACAATCAATTTCATGGATTATCTCACGAGAATCCATACACTCACTTGGCTACTTTCATGGAGATCTGTAATACAGTGAGGATTCATCAGGTTCCAGATGAAGCAATCCGACTCAGCTTATTTCCATTCTCATTGGCTGGTAATGCAAAAATGTGGCTGAATTCTTTTCCAGAGAATAGTCTGACAGTCTGGGATGATGTGGTTGTTAAATTCCTGAACAAGTTCTTCCCTCAGTCCAAAGTCAATAAGGGAAAGCAGGAGATCTCTTCTTTCCAACAAGATGCTGATGAAACTCTAGGTCAAGCATGGGGTAGATTCAAAGGCCTACTGAGAAAAACCCCTACTCATGGATTTGATGAGCCTACAATGTTAAATCTGTTTCTTGGAGGGCTGAAATCCCAAACAAAGTTAATGTTAGATGCATCAGCTGGAGGTAGTATCAGATGGAAGACGCCTGAAGAAGCACATGAACTGATTGAAAACATGGCTGCAAATGATAATGAAGTTCAGAGTGAGAGAGCTCAATTTCAACAAAAAGGTGTTCTTCAACTTCAAACTCAAGATGCTTTACTAGCTCAGAACAAGATTATGACTCAGCAACTTGAGACATTAATGAAGAAGTTATCTCAGCTACCTAAAGAACTGCAAAATGTTTCTCAATTTCAACATCAGATGGTTCAGAGTTGTCAATTGTGCGGAGGAGATCATAATAATGGTCAATGTGTAGTGCAAAGCATGTCTCATGAAGAAGTACACTATATGGGAAATCAAGGTCTTCAGCCAAACTATGATCAACGTCAAAGTTTTAATCAAGGATGGAGACCTCATCCGAGTATGGGACAAGCTGTTCCTTTCAACAGGCCACCTCCACAGAACTTTCAGCAACAACCTTCTCTGACAGAAAGAACTTCAAAACTGGAAGAAACTCTTCAGCAGTTTATGCAGGTATCAATTTCCAACCATAAAAGTACAGAAGCCTCACTTAGGAATTTGGAGATTCAGGTGGGTCAATTAGCTAAGAAGTTGGAAGAAAAACCAGAGAAAGATTTTGGGGCAAACACTGAAGTAAATCCAAAGGAAGAATGCAATCTTATTACTACAAGGTCAGGAAGAATTCTGAAAGAAAGAAAGTTTAAAAAAAAAATGAGTGAAGAAAAAGATGAGATGAGTAAACAGGGAGATGAAGAAGAAGAGAAAGAGGATAGAAAAAGTGAAAAAGCGAGAGAGGGAGAGAAAAAGAAAGAACAGATGTATGAGAAGTCTCTTCCATATCCAAAGGTTCTATCTAGAAACGAGAAGGAAAAACAGTTCAGGAGTTTCATTGATATTTTCAAGAAGTTGGAAATCAAGATGCCCTTCTCAGAAGCACTGAAACAAATACCTGCTTATTCGAAATTCATGAAAGATGTGCTCACGAAGAAGAAAAAGTATATTGAGGAAGAAACTATAGAAGTACAAGGCCAGTGCAGTGCTATCATTCAGAAGTTGCTTCCACCAAAGTTTAAAGATCCAGGTAGTTTTACAATTCCATGTACCATTGGTAAACTGGCGGTTGGAAAGGCTCTAATTGATCTGGGAGCCAGCATAAATCTGATGCCCCTTTCTATGTTTGAGAAAATTGGGGATCTTGAGATGAAATCTACACGCATGACTCTACAATTGGCAGATCGATCAATCAAGTATCCTTATGGAGTGGTAGAGGATGTGCTCATAAAGGTAGACAAATTGATATTCCCTGCAGATTTTGTCATCATGGAAATGGAGGAAGACAAAGAAGTACCTCTCATTCTGGGACGACCATTCATGAAGACAGCAAAAGTCGTCATTAATATGGATGATGGAACGCTGAAACTGAAAGACAAAGATGAGGAGGTAATTTTTAATGCATTTGATGATGTGCAGCAGTGTAATGAAGAAAAGGCAATTCCTGAAGCTGCAAATGAAATCATGTGTGTAAGTGATAAATCAGATGACCACCAGTTGTTGATGCAAAGCAAGGAGCCCAGATTAGGAGAGCCAATTATACTGAAAGATAAGTTGTGGGTTTTCAAAAGCAAAACCAAAGACGGAAGATTTGAAGTTGAAGCTCCTTACTCCAGGGTAACCAGAAAGATATCTAGAAAACAGTGGAAGGGTTGTTGGTGGAACAGAGGAAAGAAGCTCACCAAAATCAAAAATCCACCATGAGCTTAACAGGTGTCAAGCTAAAGACGTTAAACAAGCGCTTACTGGGAGGCAACCCAGCTTTCTAACTCTATCTATTTTTGTTTTCAGTTATTTTGGTTGTGTGGATTGAATCTGAATCTGTTGGTTGTGTGGATTGAATTATGTTTCTGCAATGATTTGATTGTGAATTGTGTGTTTGAAGTTTGAATTTGAATTTGGAATTCTGTCCATGATAACTGGCATGATTGTGAGATTGTTATTGCAGAATCTGAATTTTAGAACTTGTGTTATGATTATATATGACTGGTTCTTGAATCTGATTGATTGTGACCCAGAAGTTGAATAGCTGAGTGTATTGAGAAAGCTTTGAGAGCAAGTGAGAAGTAGTTATTGCTATGAATTTGGTTTTTGCATAATTCTTATTAACACAGATACATTCTGGTTTAGAAATGAGAAAGGCAGTTTTGTTTGATGAAATTAGCTACTTGGCCAGATGATTACCCATATGTGAATATTAATCCTTTGTGATCCTGTTTGAGCCTTATATATATTTTTGTGAACCCTCAGCATATTACAGAACAATCTACCTTATCCAACACTCTAGAAGAAGAGAACATGAAACATAATTGTCAAGAGATAGGTAGAAATTAAGTTTGGGGGAAATCATAATCAGTTGAGTCTTAAACTGATGAAAAACAATTGAAAAAAAAAAAAAGTATCAAAGTTGGAGAAAAATTCAAAAAAAAAAAAATGTGTTATGTGATGAATGAAGAGGTAGTTGATGAATAAAGTTTCAATGTTGTTATGTTCTTGTACTCCTCTTCTTTAGTGTTGTTTTGTTTCCCTGTAAAACCATGTTTCTTCTAGCCAAGCCAAGTTATAACCTGAGAAAGTCCTTTTGATTTAAATCAGAATGTTTGAAGTGTATATGAGATGACTTGCAAAAGTTGATGAAATAGTTGATGACAATTTGTATGAATTGGAGTTGTAAACACTTGCAGGTTGAGATAAACACAGATTGAGCATTATGGTTTTATTCTTTTTCTGGTTGTCTTATCATTTTGGATTCAAGAACTTGTCAATATAGAAGTTATAACATTTGATCTGAATATTTGGAGGTGTAGGTACAATCTTTACTCTTGTGTCAGATATTATGTGATGGAATATTAACTGCTTTGTTGGGTTCGTTTGTGTTGTTATTGTCTATTTTCATGAGGACACGAAAATATATAAGTTTGGGGGAGTTTGATAGGTGAAAAGTTTACTTGTTTTTGTTGCTTATATTGTGTGGCTTTTGAGTAAGTTTTAGTGTTTATTCTCATGAAAAGTGTATAATTGTTGATATAAGTATAATTTTCATTGTTTAAATGTTTTTGATGCTTTTGTTGTTTATTTTGATGAAAAATAAGGATTGGATATCATAAAAGACTTGGACCAGGCTTAATGGATGATGTTTTGCCGAAAGTTTCGCGCCCGGGCGTGAGAAAAAGGACTCTGGGCGCGATTTTACCGAGAGGGTCGCGCCCGGGCGTGAGAAAAAGGGCGCCCGGGCGCCAATTTACAGAGAGGTTCGCGCCCGGGCGCGAGATAAAAAGGGGCGCCTGGGCGCCACATAGCATGCAGAGGACGCTCGTCCAGCGCACTCGTCCAGTTGGGACGCTCGTCCAGAAGTTGGGACGCTCGTTCAGATAGTGGACGCTCGTCCAGTCGTCCAAGACGTTCGCCAAAGAGCACGCTCGTCCAGCAGGGGTCCAGCATGGGACGCTCGTCCAGCAGCGCACGCTCGTCCAGAAATGGGACGTTCGTCTGCAGGAGGGCGCTCGTCCATCACGCTCGTCCGCGCACTCGTCCAGAAGTTGGGACGCTCGTCCAGCATGGGACGCTCGTCGAGGACGCTCGTCCAGAATAAGAGAGGATGCTCGTTCGTCCAGCAGAAGCACTTTGACGCTCGTCCATAAAATGACCAAGAGAGGACGCTCGTCCAGAAGTTGGACGCTCGTCCAGGAAATTAGACGTTCGTCCAGAAGTTGGACGCTCGTCCAGAAAATTGGACGTTCGTCCAGAATTGGGACGCTTGTCCAGAAATTGGACACGCGTCCCTGGCCCACTCAATTATTGAACTCTTCTATTTTAAAAAGCTGATTCAGAGTTGCGGAAGGAGATCTGGAACGGGGAGAAAACCAGGGAGACGCTGCCAGCTGCTGTCCAAGGGGCTTCCATGGTGGAAATTCACCAATTTCCACCATCCAATCCATCATTTCTCTCTTCTATGTTGTATATGTGTAGCTAAAACTCTATTTCACTGGGGTTGAAAGTAAATTTCTGAACTTCTATGTAATTTTTCTATTAATGCATGAACTTGTTTGAATTATGTGTTCTATCTTTATTTTTCATGCTTTTGATGGAAATCTGAGCTATTTGAACGGTTAAATCATTGGAAAATGTATGAGACCGCGGACCTAGGATAGAACTGCTAAAGGATTTCGAGTTCTAGACATAGGAGGGAATTTTTAGTCATCTGTGACTTGTGTTTAAGGCAAATCTGATAATTGAATTAGCTAAGGAATTAGCAATTTAGTTTGAATGATTAAGAACTGTCTCTGAGGAATCAGGACTGCATGCGCCTAGGATGTCGATGCTTAATTTTGAGGAATTGTGTTAGTAGAAAATTACCGGAGTGATGAACTTGAATTTCAACCCCAGTGAACTTTAATTCATCTGTTTTTACCACTTTAATTTCATCTGTATGCAAATCTTACTTGTGTTGTAAAATTAATCGCTAAATTAGTAAACTTTAATCAATCTGTGAATCAAAACAAATCCCTTGGGAAAACGATATTCGGACTTACTGATTTATTACTTGAACGATCCGGTACGCTTGCCGAGGTCTCAACAATAACTCATGAAGAATGATGTATCAAATGAACCTCTTGGAAATCTACATACCTCATCAATAACATCCATGTAATGCTCCATAACATGAACCTGCTGCTCAATAACATCTACGTTCTCCTCATGAACATCAGTATCATATAATGCCTCAAATCCAGTTAAGTCTTCGCCAAATTTTGAAATCTGGTTAAGCCCTCACTAGATTTTGAATATGATTTTAAATATGGTAGATCATTAACTAATTTTCGAAATCCAATAAAAAACAATAACCAAATTTTGACCAAAACCACATATGTCCATATACATTGTCAAATTCAAATGAAAACCTAGTAATCTCAACAAAATAAAAAATAAATGTCTACTTGTCTTATCTTTCGTGTATAGGGATGAAGAAGAAGCTTCGTTGATGCAATGAGGAAGAAAGTTTCGTGGCAGCTATGGTGTTGTGCAGGATATATTATGGATGAAAACGGGTCGAGTCGGGCCCGGATAGTGTGATACCCGAACCCGACCCACATGTAAAAATTGTGCCTGTTACTCGTCCCGGTACCCACCGAGTACCCGCATTAAAAAAATCCACAGATTTTTTCCAATCCACGGATACCTGTTGGATATCCCTTTTCCAATAGTATGTGCATTATTATCCAAGCCCAATGGCCCAAACTTTATTTTCCTTTTTTTTCAAAACTCACAAACCCTAAATCTGCACTAAAGCATCTCAAATCTGCACTTCAAAGAGAAACCGGGACTCCAAAAGTTGTTGAGTTTATTTTGTCCAAGCTGAGATCTGCACCAAAGCATCTCAGATCTGCACCAAAGCATCTTAGATCTCCCTCTTGTTGTCGACCACTCCGTCCGCCACCTCTGCCGCCTCATCGTAGACTCAGTTGTCACCGTCGTGCGCGCCTCGTCGATGCACTCCGTGTGAAACATGTGATCGCACTTGGGGATCAAATGCATCGTTTCAGTGTCCTCAAACCTATTTAAGCAAACTGCGCACTCCAATGTTCCCTTTCCAAGCTTGTGGATGTTCACCACGGAGTACTCCAACGTGGGGAAAGTGTCGATGACCGCCTGGTCGAGGCCACGGTGCGGGCGGGAGGTGGCTCTGGTGAGGTTGCGGATGCTTGCGAAGGGGAAGTGGGCGCAGTGGCAGATGTAGATGGAGAAGAAGCCCATGAGGAAGACGACGACGATGAGGATGGCGATTATGATAACCATGGAAGGGCTGAAGCGGTTGTAATACGATTCGTTTTGGTTATTGTTTGTAGATTGTGCAGCCGCAAGAGGAACGATGAAGAGGAGGAGGATAAAAACGTAAATTCCTCCATTTGAAGAAGAAACCCTAGAAAGGGATTTGGGCTTTGGCCCTATTTTAGCAAATTGAACAGAAAAGAAAGCCTAATTAAAAAGTTAGAAAAAAAAAACCTAATGGATAAAATTGCAATTTCATTTTTCTTACAAGTAACGGGTACCTGCGGGTACGGATAGTATGAAACCCGAACTTGACCCGTTAACAAGCGGATATTAAAATATCCGCTACCAACTACCCGCAGGTACCTCTTATTCGTGGGTATTAAATACACGTAGCAGATTTTATCCGCAGATATTCACAAATACGAGTTTTTTTTGCCATTTTAGGATACATGATATCTTTGCCTGGGTTAATTTTTGAAACATGAGTGAATGTGTGTGATGTGCACTCTAATAAGATAAAAAAAGTAAAAAAAAAAATTAAAACTAATTTTGGAATGAAATCAAAATTTGAAGTGAAAAAAAACTTGGAGTACAAAGAGAATCCTCGTGTACAACATTATTCAATTTGATTTACAAGAAAAAGCCTTAGAAAAGAAAAAAATAAATTTAAATTCTAAATACATAAATAAAATTTTAAATTATCATAGATATTATTTTCTTAAAATATTCATGCACTTATGGAAGAGACGAAATCAGAAAAAAATGGCAACACATGTATAAAACTTTTCATGATAAATAAACTTAAGAATGCTAACTTATATTATTAATAATTGTTTCAAATTAATCTGATAAAAATGATCTTATATTCTAAATTTAAAACAGATATTTACTTTATATAGCCAATTAAAAGTTTGTCTCAGAAGGACACATGCACGTGACTTTTAGACTCAATTTTTATGAGTAAATGCAAACTAATTTTTATAACTTAATGGGTAAAGTTGATTATGTCCTAAAAGTAAGTTTTTGTAATTAGTTTTCCTTACATGCCATTTCTATGAATTTATTTTTCTATATAATATAAATTTTAAGTGGTGTGTATTTTAGTTGGATAATTTTAAAAAATTTGATTAATTTCATAAAAGTCTTGCTAAGTCCGAAGTTTGACCTTTAACAAAAAAAATCAGCCTCGAACCTTTTTATTTGTGACAAAATCAGTTTACTTCAACTAAAATTTCTATATTGTTTCCATAGTATGAACGTGAATAACACAAGGGTTTTTTTGTTGGAAGATAAAAGGTCAAATTCTATTAAGTAAAATGTATACAGGTAGATTCATCTTAACAAATTTTAAAAAAGATATTTTTTATATTTTAATTATCACGTGTTTTAAGATAAATTAAGTGGAAAGTGGAGTAATTTCAAAATAAATATTTGAATCTCAACTACGGGTGTTGCTCCATCCACCACCACCCTTCTCTCTCCACTATCCCATTCCTGTTTTATCCCTCTCTTTATTTTTCTATTCCTATTTTACCCTTAGTAAAATTTTAGGGTTAATATTTTTTAACCTCTACCCACTCCAATCCTTACATGTATGTAACGACAACTCTTCTTCCTCTTTATCGTTCGTTCCCTCATTGTTTCATTGTGCTCTTCTTTCTCTTTTCCACGTTCCATTTCTTCTTCTCATTCTTTAATGGTGACTGAATTGTGATCTCAGAGTGTGGTGGACTTTCATAAGCTAGTGTGCTTAATGAGAGATTGCAAGTGGTGGTGGAAGCAATTGATCAGCCGTGCCAAGATCGGTGTGTGGTGGTGATGTGGTGGTGCTTGAAGGATTCGTCGTGAAGGTGTGTAATAAACCCTAAAAAAATAAACGTATAATCCTTAAACGGATGTGAGCATCCTCAGGATATCAACGTCCGTTTAAGGGAAAATGGATGTCGATATCCGTTTTGCCTTAAACGGATGTTGACATCCGTTGACGGATGCTCACGTCTGTTTAAAGTTACATGTTTATTTTCCAGTTCATTTTTATTAGTTTATTTTTTATATTAATTTTGGAGATATTTTAATAATGTAATTTATATGTTTTGATGTATTATTTTTGAATATATTTTTTATGTATTTTAATAATGTATTTTTGAAGATCTTTATTGTTATTAGTTTATATTTATATTTTTTTGTATTTTGCAGCTATATATAATTAGTTTTTTGTTTTAATGTTTTTGTATTTTTTAAAAATTTTATAATTATATAAAAAATTATTTATTAGTTTAATTATATGAAATATATAATTTTATTATATTAATATTTTTGTAATTAAAACAAAATGGATGTGGTGGAGTTGGAGGGGGGTGAGAATCTAAAAAGAGAGAGAATGAAAGTTAGGAGGTGAGACTCAGTGAAAAGTAAAAATAGATAAAAAGATAGGATTTGAGTTTAAAGTAAATAAATAGGATTAAAAGTAAAAAAAGTTAATTTTATAATTAAATTGTTTTTGCAAAAGTTGGAGAGGTGGAGGGAGAAGTGGTGGTGGTGGAGGGAGCAACACCCCTCAACTACTCTAGTTACTTCTTTTCATTTAGGTCTTTTGGACTTTCTGTCCAAAATGTGCACGGATGGGCTTCCAAGCCCAAATGGGGGAGGCAGTTTTTTCTGGCACCTTCGTAACTTTCTTTTTACATCCCATAATTTCTTTTTGTGTGTTTTTCTTAATTTTATAATCCTAAAGTTATTTTTTAGATCTTTAGATTTTACGATCCGAAACATAATTGGAAAGTATTCTTTTCTTAATTTTTTTAATATTATAATTTAGAAGTTGAAATTGACTTTTGGTTTGTATATTTTAAAAGTTAAAAATGATTTTTATATTGTATAATCCATCAAGAAAAAAAAATGTCTTATTGATTGCACAATTAAAAAGTCATAAAATAATTTTTAAATTATATAATCCAGATGGAAAAAACATGAAAAAGAAATGTGCAAGAAGAAAGCTACGGAAGTTCAGAAAAAAGACTGCGAACGAGAGAAGAAAGAAATGGATTTTTCTTTCCAACAAATGTTATGAGTATTAAATAAATCAAAAGTGTTCATGGGCTAAATTTACAATTTTCAATTTAAAAAGTATGTTTTGGATTATGTAATTTAAAATTTATTTTTAAGTTTAGATATATATTTTCTATATACATTTATATTATACAGTACAGAATATACTTTTAAATTTGAAAATATAGTTTGGGTTATACAATTTAAAATACATTTTTAAAGTATAATCCAAAATATTTTTTTAAATTTTATATTATACAATTCAAAAAACATTTTGAGACCATAGAATTTGTAATATTTTCAAACTATAGAATCTAGACTTTTCTTACCGTGATTGATGAAAAAGAAGATAGAATTAGGATGTAGGAAGAAAGAGTTTAACCCTGTTTGTAGGTCATAGAAATATGTGGATAGTTCACAAAAAAAAAAAAAAACAAGAAAAGAAAAATATGTAAATTAAAAAAAAAGAATAAAAAGAGAGAGAGAAAGAATCTAGAAAAGTAAGGTTTAGAATATGGTGAAACAGAGAAGAGGGTCTAAAAGTCAAAAAATTGAAATTCTTAAAGGCTATTTGGCAAAACCATCTTCTTCTTTATTGAATTCACTTCCACTCTGTTCCCAAAAGCAGAGTGTGATGTTGGGGGATCAACATGCACCACGCATGCCTTTCAAAAAATCAATTAAAAAAGCTTAAGTTCATGGATATTAACTTTCTTTTCATATCATAATTAATAAACCATTTTTTCTCTTTTAAGTTCTAGTTAGATAAACAACAACCTTTGTATTACCAATATAAATACTTTCTCATGTTACAAGTATTTGTAATTTTCTATGTACTCTTTTAAGATGACAAATCCCATTAATCCTTCATCTTCTATTTTTCTTTAATGTTAAATTAAGAAAATCTCTGAGGTATCAAGGAAAAGTTTAAGAAATATATGAACCCTATAAAATAGTTCTTTTTTTAAAAAAATTAGTAAATATTCTCTTCCGCAACAAAATCTTTAACCTAATCATCATTGATTTGAAGAATTTTTACAGGGTGAAAATTGAATAGTCCGTTTTTATATTATATGAGTCTAAAGTGTGTATTCATTATATTATTATGTTTTATTTTGACTAAATATGTTTTTAATTTTATAAAAGTTTTTGAAATAAGAAGTTAAAAGCTAAAAAAAGTTAAAAAATATTTCAGAAATCACTTAAAAGACCCAAAATAAAGGTAAGGAAGAAACTACAAATATATTTTTTTTCAGAACCAAATACAAAATCTGTAAATGTTGAAAGACTAAAAGCCAAGAAAAATTTAATGAGAAATAACTATACAATTTTGTAATTTGCTGAAAGTCTAAAAAGATAATTTTTTGGTTAGAATAAGTAATTTTATGAAATGGTTAACTTGAAAATGATACATTTTGGAGAGGATGCTTATAGTCGAGACAAAAAATGTTTTTTAAATTGAAGACTTCAAATAACCAAATGACCCTTTCCCAGTTCAAAGTCAATTAGATAATGCCAATACTATTTGACTAAATGAAAAAATAATTTAATAACTGTACAATATTTTTAATCCATTTCTGTCACTAATCACTCCTTCCACACATTTTAATCTCTTTTATATATATATATATATAGGTTTTAATGAGGTGGAAACAGTTGAATTTTATGAAAAGATTCTTTATAATTAATGATGTATCTTGAGAAGATTACTAGGAAAGAGTTAAATTCAAAGGCGATGAACATGACATGTGTGTGCAATAAACATTATCTAATTTATGATTTATTTAAATGAAGATTGATTAATTGAAGTTTTGTAAAAATAGAAGAAAAAGAAAAAGGAAGATTCCATAAAGATGAGCATGATTCTCTCTCTTAGCTCTATCATATCCTAGGCAATCCATTAGGGCCTGAAGATACATAGTAAACTTTGCAATGCAATTGAAGTTGAATTATAGCAAAGTTTGGGCCCTCCACCTCACATTGATGGTTACACCGACCCCTTTGGTTCCCCATGCACCATTTCTTTTCATCATTCTTTCAAAAGGCTATCCAATTACTCCTTCATAGCCCCTCCACCTGTAAACCATATTCAAGAGAATGCATACCTCCACCCAACAATTTCTTCTAAAATTCTCTTTCTTTTCTTCATATTCAAAATAAAAACAAGTTATAAAACCCCACATCATCATGCTCTTTTCTTCCTATTCAAAGTAATTCATGTAGGATAGGAGGCATTTAGAAGTGCTTATTGTGTTTGTGAAAATTGTTAGTAAGGTTTCTAGTTCAACTTATATCAAAATAAGTATCAATGTGGTGTGGTGTAATGCTTTTAAATTTCCATTCAAATCTTGGTAATGAAAATTTTGATAAATTTTAAGATGGTATTTGGTGTGGAAGAGATAAAGGAAGAGAAATAAATAATGGGGGAAATGGTGATCTACAAAAGTTGAAGAGAAGAGACTTGAAATAAAAGAACGAGACTCATTATTTGAATTTTACATCAAGTGAGAGTGAACAAATGAAACTTTCAAATTTTACATTATTTTAAAAAAAACCTAAGAAATGACTTGATAAAATTGGTTTAGAAAAAATCGTGACAGTTTTTCCATTATTTTTTTGTGAAGTGTTTTTTATCAGTAATTGTGAATTATTAATATTTTATTAAGAAAGAATTAAGTTGTTCAAGCCAGTCTTATAACTTTTAAATATTTTCTCCCACCTTTCTTTCTAACTTCGCCATTAAGTACATCTATACAATTCATATGTTTCTCAATGGTTAAAATCTATTGAAAATGTTATTCGTGTTTTTTCTTTTCTTTTGGTAATCATTAGATCGGTTAAAATTGATTAAAATCTCTGAATCAATTCGACATACTAAGTATTTAAGTAATGTTGGGTTAAACCTTTTTTACAAATTTTAGTTGTAACTAGTGGTGGGTCAGTTAAACTCTTAAGTTTACTAATAAGTAAGTCAGATTAGATTGGTTCACTAAGGTCTTATTCACTTGAATGGATTTGGGAGAAAATGATTGAGGGGATTTGAGAGGATTTAAAAGTTATTTTTTTTTTTGTTTATTTGAAAGGATTTGGAAGTAAGTGAGAGTGAATTTGGAAGTAAAGTTTGTGAGAATTAGTATAGGATTTGATTGACATGACAGATTAAAAAAATTTACTTCCAAATCTACTCTTATATACCTCCAAATCCATTCAAGTGAATAAAGCCTAAGTGACCAACTTGTAATTGGTCAGACTGAACCAAGTTGGATGACCAGTTTCGATAGTTGTAATAATTATGAGGAACAAGAAAAAATATTTTTTAAAAAAGATTAATTACGTATACTATAATTCATTTATTTCTTTATACTAGTTGTCTTTAATTTTATTTTGACTAAATAAATTCTTTCATAGTTCTTTAGTACTTGGAGGGTTAAATTCTAAATAAAAGTTCACTCAAAATTTATTAAAAATAAGTTAGGTTAAGATATATTTGAGTAAATTTTTGTCAATAAAGTAGGATTTTATTGAGTAAACACTAAGCTATTCAAAACAAGAAGGAAATATAGGAGAAATTTAAAAAGTAAATCTGATTTAGGTGAAGGTGAAAAACTATAGCAATTGGTCAATGACCCAACATGAACAAATTGGTTAAGAAATTGTGCAAGTGTGAACTCATTTCAAAAGGTCACTATCTCTCTTTCTCTTGAATTTTATTTTATTTTTAACTTAAAAAGATGTGCATGCTATTTTGCATGGTAAGGTAAATTTTGATGTTTGTCTCTATTCTGTCTTCAAACACTATGAAAATATATTAGATTAAGATGATTTCCATGACTTTCCAATGTTTGATAATTTGATTTGATTGAACACACATTTGGTTACGCATATCAAGGTCCTAATTATTGAATTAACAAGCTAAGATTGATTGAACCTGTAAAAACATTGTACGGAACAATTTTCTTGTGCCTCTCTTTTCTTGAGGGTTCTCAGTTAATCCACCATTAACGGAACACACGATAACACTAATTATGTCACATCATCCATATTATTACACATAGTTTAAAGAAAAATAAGAGATGATTAGATATCCATTTTCTAACTTTTTGAGTTCCCATTCCCCTAATCAACTACATTCCATTGCATGAACACCTCAATGTGACAAAGAAATAATTGTAAGCATCGAAATTGTTTCTGCCTAAGATACTTAGATTCCCCCGTGCAACTTTTAAACAACAAAAAAAATTCAAAATCTCCTCAAAACAATCTTATTATAATATTAACAATGATTTCAAATCAATCTTCTTTCAACATTTTCCACACATTTATGCTAACTTTTTTAAATGAAAAAGAAAATGTCAAGAAAATTTTATATTTCTCGGATATTTAATGTATTGTTTACTTACTGAGAGTGAGAAAATATCATAAAAAGATTATAGTTACTGTATTATGAAAAAAGAGACACCCTTTGACACATACCCAACATGGATCATGTTATGAATCATGCAGAACTTGACAGAGATATATTATACCTATTTTTGTGTTTTTCTTTCCATTCCCAATAAAAATCAAGGCATGCAAGCAAAAACCTTGAAGGTTAAGTATTTTATTATGGTTGTTCCATCTCTCTTGAATCTCAGCTCAATCATATAAGAGATTGATATCGATATATATCCAAAACCTTATAGTAATGGGTTAATGAGAGTGTTTTACTTTCTCATTTCTATTCAACGTGGGACTTAGACTTATCCTTGGATTTCCAACTATTATTACAGTATATGTACAAAACTCTTGATCATAGGTACATATAAGTACATGGTTCATATAAGTATATAGTTATTACTCTGTTAAGTTATACAGTTAGGAATTTAATTACATTAAAATGAACAATCATAAAGTAAGAATTTTCAGTGGTTGGATGATAGAACTAAGGGAAGATATTGAAATGAATATGCTATATATGCAGGTACACATAATAATATCAGTCATAACTTTATTCTGAATATTGTTTACTTTATTCTGTAAATGATTGTTTATTTTAGAAGAATCAGATCCGAAATTTAGTAAAATGCAAAAGCACAGGCTAAGATGATGGATTTGGTAAGGGGGACACATGAAATGATTGTGGGAGAATTGGCAACTAAACTCTTGATTAAATGTTAAACCTAAAATCACGGTAAGAATATGGTGAAGACGGTAATGGAGGGCATAAAATTTTGTTTTGTTTTTGCACTCTAAAACAAAGGTCCAAAAGGAAAAGACATGAGATAAAATTAGATAAGACAAGCCAACATTCCAATCTGTACACACAGAGAAAAAAGTATTGAAAGAAGTTGAAATGAAACCCAGCGGGAAACAGGCAAAATCTAATAGATTTTTCCTTTTGATAGCTTCTAACATGCTAGTTCAACATGAACCAACCAATTAAGAAGGAAGAGAATATTATACACCATCACAGAGGGCCATTGGAAATTGGTGCTCCTCTCTTGATGCTATCCATGTTGGTAGTTTCATAGACAGGTAGACCACTTGAATAGTATCCCAAGTCATAGTTTTGCAATTCAAACAGATCAGAGCTTGAATCACTTTCTGCACCATCATCAACCTCATTGAACTTCCTGATTTGAGAGATTTCCTTCTCCTCTGCTGAGTACTTCTCCACTAACATCCTATCTTTCTCAACTGACTCATGACTGCCCTTGTTCCTTTGTTTCTCTGAAGATGATAAACCATTCATATGTTTGTGTTTTTGATTGTGATTGTGGCTGTTGTCATCCATCAAAGTTGTTGTTGGTTCCCTTTTTTTCTTCTCATCCCACAACTCATTTTGCAAAGTGGTTGTTGATCTTGCATGTCCATTATTATACTTTGCTGACAATAACTGTGCATGCTTGTGGTCTGAGAAGGTTCTGAATTCCTTGCAGCTCTTGGTTGGTGTTTGTACATAAGGAGGAGTTCTAAACCCTGAACTTAAGGAAGAGTATAAGGACTTTGAATCTGCAGTGCTGGCGCTTCTGAAATGGCTAATGCTGCTCCTCCTCCTTCTCCTCCCTCCAGGGCTCTCATCCTCATCTTTCATGGACTGAGAGCTGGATTTTGATTTCTTCTTCTTTGATGCTGATTGGCTGAAGAGAGAGTTCAAGAAGCTTGCAAGCCTTCCACCTGGAGAGCTAGGCTGCTTGTGTTTCTTCTCCTTCATGATTTGCTTCTCCATGCCATGGAATTGTTGGGGGAGCAAGCTTCTCATTGGCATGTCTAAGCTGATTCTGGCTCTGTGTGCATGATGCCTTTCTTCTCTCATGATCTTCTGAGTGAAGGTGGAGGCAGTGTAGCCAACAACTTCACTGTATCCTGAGAAGTACCTTGCTGCCTCAAACACATCAAGCTCTCCAGAATCGTTCCTGCGATGGAAGGACTTGTTGTGATTAATTTCTGGGTCCATGAGGCCTGCTATGGACATGGTGCAAGTTTGAGAAGTTATGGTGAAGTTTGGATTAATATGGACAGTAATATGTAACAAGAAGGGGGGCTATATCAAGATGCAAAGAGATGAAAGGGGTTTGGAATGATTGAGAGTAGTGGGAGGGTCAGTTTAGGATAATGAATAACTCTAGGCATAAGTTTATATGATGAGGGAGTTTTGGAGGTTTTTGTGTGAGGTCCACAAGATGTGCATATGTGCATTAGCAATAAAGATGAGATTGGGATATAAGTGGGGAACAGTGCTTTTTATCCTCTCATGCTGTTAAAACCAGAGGTTTCTGTTAGGGATTGTGGGGAGCAAAGAGCTGTGTTTCCTTGGATTCTATATGCTTCTATGGATTTGAGTGGGAGTTGGGTGTTAAGTGGTTGTTGGCTATGCATATATATTAAATGGACATGAACATGTGCATAATTCAATCTAAGCTTCTTTGCTCATATACATCATTATTATACATAAGATGGACAACAATTATTACAGAGATCCCACCATCATTTTGAGGGCTTCAAAGTCACTCCATATTCCATAACAAATTAAAAGTAATTGCTTGGCAAGTAATTTCTTTTGACTAGGATAGATTTACTATGGCCCATTAATATCACACTGCCTCCTCTTTAATCTGTTTTCATAAGTCTATAGTATTAGGTGGGTGAGAAATGTTTCAATTCCCAACCACTGGTAGGTTCAAATAGAGGAAAAACCTACCTGGTAGCAGCATTATGTAAAAATAGTATTCGGATCAGACCATAAAAACCATCTTGTCATGTAAACAAAACCTCACCAAAAATTTCATATCACATAATAATACATAACATAGTACCATATCATATGGAAGGTGATATATCAAGAAGTCCCACCAAAGGGTAATAAACTGTGGAGAGACCTTTTCCACTGCAAAGAACTTACAGATGCAATACTTAGTATTATCAACTTTAGTTTTCTTTCTAGATACTGATGTTAGTCAATAGATGATTTGGCCCATCAAAGCCAATGCCCATTTCTCAGTGTCGGAGTATAGTGGTTACCATAGTCTTTGTGTGTGTGGGCACGATCAAATGAGTACGTGTAGCACATGAACCAAAAGAGACACACCAACGGATATGCATTAAAGCCATATATGGACTCCCAAATATTGTTGTTGTACGTATAAACTTTCACTTAGTCAAGGCCACTCGAGGGAGATGACCGTGACAGTTCCATTAAGATCATCTCTAGTCTAGTCAATTTTTTTCTACTTAGTTATCAATGTGCCAAGTTACAAGGGACCCCTTTCTTGTGTAGCCACCACAATTGTGGCAACCTACAAAAGTTATTTTCTTTTATTTATTTTTTCTTTATTTTTCCATTTGACAGTATCACCATCAAGATAAGGAAAACTGTGCAACTTGTCAAGCCAGGCCTTGAATGGTGACCACTAGTTTTGAAGTAGAAGAAACACATTTTTGTTACACACACTTTCTGTTAAATGAAATCATGCCAAGGCTTGTCAGAAACCAGTGGTCATGGTTCTTGCAAGCACTAGATTTTGATGGACCAAGACAAGCAACTATCCCCATCCTTGGCTAGTTTGCTTTAGATTTGATCATTAGGGCCACCCCGGAGAACAAGACTCATAGAAAGGACACAGAATTAAAGCATAGAAAGCTATAAAACTTAACATCTACCCAAATTTGTGTGCATTGGATGCCTCTGGTCGCGGACATTTTGGAATGTGTTGGGTTATTTTCTTTGCCTTAAGCATCAAAAACATATGAGGCCAAGGTTATCATAGTTCGCAGATTTTGTTGCTCTATTATTGGAGAAGCTGAAAGTAAGGCCACAAAACGCATCGGGAAAATCATACATGTTCATTTAACTAACTTGATTTATATGATCCTGTACCTCATATCTGAGAATTTATGAGTGGCCTACGTCAAATAAAAAACGTGAACATATGTGGCCTGAGCAGGTCATATGGATCAAATCCAACAACGCCAGTGGCAGCAGTGTAAGGGATGTGTGGTGATGTTGCCACACTCTATTAGTATCATCTTCATCCTCATCTTGAACAGAAAAATATTTCTACAATCTTGGAAGATACACATGTTTGGTTGCTTTCTTTTAATATGCACCATGCATTCTTAAAGTGATGTTTAATGGACATGATTTCCCCAAGAGTCTCATATTTTATTGCTATGTGCCATGTTTGATTTCTGGTGACCTTTTCACCAAAGCACATTGGATGATAAATTCATCATTGAAGAGGGGAGTTCTTGATGGGTCTGAGATTTATTGTAGACCCAGTGAAAGTCCCGGTTCAGATGTTATCAAGGCTTTTTCAAGACTTCCAACAGTGATCCATCAACACATTATATGAATTCCACTGGTTTTTGGCCCATCAAAGGTTTCAAGTGCCACACAAAGGTCCATTTCATGACCCTACAAATAAGAACCTTGCTGTTGAATTTAGGGACAGGGTGGGGCAAAAACCTGAATTCCCCTTAAACCATTGACCCAAAGGGTAATTCTATCCTCATTGCTGGCATGTACTCTCCAATGGGATGCCCCCAATATGAACACCTCTTCAATAATAAGGGACTAATGAAGAGATAAAGTAAGGAAGTGAGTGAGGTTTTCATACTTGGGTACAAGAGAATGTGCAAAGAACCTGAAACATAACAATCTGCGATAAATCTAAACCATAGAGAGAATTGTATAATTAATGGGGTGTCACACAGTTGGATTTTGCATGAATAATGAATGCTCTTAGACATAGTTTTTCTTTTCCAACTTTTAAGATGTGCAATATACGTGGCTACATTAAGCTTCATACATAGTGCCTTTTCACACTTGGTCTATAGCGCTTTAGCTTTAGACTCATTATGCTGATAAAATATCTATTTTCTATCTCCAAAAAGTTATGAAAAATATTTATAAGCTTGGCATGCCCTAATCCACATGTATGCTCTTATCTATTGCAGGCCATATGCCTTATGGTCGCAGGAAAATCTCAACTAAAAGCACTTCTCTTTATTCTTTGAGAAATATCATTTTTGGATACCATAAACAAGTTGCTTTTCTTGTGGAAGGGGCAAAAATCATCTCATCAAAGCACAAAAATCACAGTAGCTTGAGATAGATATACTAAAAGTCAAATTTAATGCTAGAAGACGGTTTAACTTTACAAACTATATTTATAAAGTGACAATTGTTTTTATTTATATACCTAAATTAATTTTATCTCTAGTTAATAGGAGATTTTTAAACTCCTTAACACTCAAAATATGATTCATTCACATAAAAAACAAATTAAGGTTTTTTTAAACTTTATAATAGAGTTTCACCTACCTCAATTCTAATAAAAAAACACACATTAAAAATAGTTTTTATGTAAGGTCTTTCTGTATAAATATAATTTTTTTTTTAAAAAAATTAGCACTAAATTGAGATAAAATAAAAATACAAGGATAAAATTGAAACAAAATAAAATATAGAAATCAAATTGAGACAAATACAATGACACGTGGCCTAACAATGATCAGATCGAATAAACTCCGTTGTGTGCCCCAAGTTCCTGTGATAGAGACAATACTTATTGTCATCAGTATTTCGAGGAATGGACTTCTTCCAAGGAGGAGGCCGTAACTCAACACTTAGAGCTTCCTCAAGGATTATTGCATGGGGTGCATTGAGAGGAGTACATTGATGAAAATGTGGCCCGTTGGCCAGCTCTTTGAAACGAGTGTTACCCTCATTTCCATGCAATTTTCTTTTCACTTTCTTGTCACTAAACAAAGTTTTCACTCACATTTTTTTTCAAAAGTCGTGCATATCTTTCACCTGTATGAACTAATGGCCCTTTACCTCAAATTGTTCATATTCTTAATCATCTTCATATAGATGCTATCTGCGAATAGTCTTAGCCGAAAGGTCGTGATCATATGTGCATGGCCACCTCATGGCTAAGGTTTCTGACTTGTCTTGCGACTTTTCCAAATCATTCCATGAACGCTTTGAGCAATTCCTCCTTCTCCTGCATACATTTATTAAGACAATGGATGTTAGGTGGTGTAGTCGGCTAGTCGCAAATTGTGCTCCAAACATAGGACAAATGGTGACAAAGTTATTTATGAAGTTTAGTGGCAAGGAATTGAACTAGGACAATGTTTCTCCCTTAAGCAAGATGGAGAAGGCCTACATTATACGGGGTCACTTGAGGTGTACAATGGCATTTGGTTCATGAACATTTTTAGGTGTTAATCAGGATCGGTGGAATTGTCAGACTTATAAAAAACTGGCATGATCCACTTGTGCGACAAAGCCTTCTCCATTATAATCGATGTGAAAGGAAGCATCCCAATCATGTTCACAATTGCCATGAATGGGTGATCATTGCTGGCTCCCGAGCTGCCATTGTGGGCTATTGGGTAAGGCTCCTTGTGTCGTTTAGTCTCCATAGGTTAAGTTGATGCAGGAGGCACATAATTCCTAACACTTTGCTCTTGTTATATTTAATACTTGACCTACCTCCTTACCTCTTATAGATTTTTTGATGAGCCTTTTTATTAAGGTTGACCTAATTATGGCTCAAACATGACTAATCATGCTTTAATCCCAAGTAAAATTGTTTTGAAGTTGATATACTTTGGTCCAATTTGGATCGTTTGTTTTGGTGATCAACTGTCTGATCTATTGTCTAGCCGTCGAGTTTGGTGAATTCCTACCATGTTGTTGATTTGTCATTGGCTTGGTAGTTGACAATCCGACTTGATAGCTAACTGCTCGGTTTGTTACTTGTTTGTGTTATCTAGTAGTTGACAATAATGACTAATGACCCGCCATTTGATATGTTAGTTGGTCCTCCAGCTTGATGGTTTGTGATCCGGTTTGTTAGGTGATCGCCCATATTAGTGGCCAGCCATTCAGTCAGTTAGTTAGTCGTCTGAACTGTTAGTGACCATTTTGGTTGATGGCTTGTCATCTAGTCTATTAGTTGGCATTCTGGTCTGTTTGATGACCGTCCTAGTTGATGACTAATCGACTGGTCTATTAGTTATTTGTTTGGCTTTTAATTATCATTGATTTACCAAACAATTATATATAAAAATTATAAAATAAGTAAAACATATCAAATATAACCTTGAAAAATTATGTAATTGTTAATTGTATATTATTTTGAGCATAAAGCTTTGAACCTAAATCCTACTTGTCAAACTCTGAAAAAATTATGATCTAATGTGAACCTAATTAGTTTCAGAAGCCTAATTAAAAAAATGTAGGTAAAAACTAACAAAATCAAATGTGTAGCATTCTCTTTACAAATTTCTAACAAATTTATCTCAATTTATAAAAGTACTAATTTATAAAAGTACTAACAATAAAATAAAAAGTTAAATCTAATAATTCATATATCCATTTTAAAGTCCTAAAAATATGAAATCAATAGAACTATTAGAATCAATAAAAATATAATCGCTATAAAGAATTGTGGTCAAAATAGTAAACAAAAGTAAAATGAGCTAAACATGTAAAATTAAAATAATTATTAATAATAAACTCAATCTATTACTAATAAAAAGTTAGCTAAAAATTAAAAATATAACAATAAAAAAATGAAATCACTTTATAAAAAAATATGTGTTATCAAATATGATAGTCTAATAAGATATAAATTTATTCCAAAACTTCAACCAAATTCTTTTGTAGAATTTAATTTAAGACACCGTGATTGCAATAAAAACAATTATGACAACGCATCAGAGCCTCGATGATCAACTGGGAAATTCAACATAACAAATTTGAAGGACTTTATTTTCATAAAATATTTTAATATTTTATTTCTACTTTAAACATGAAAAATGACCCATTATTTTAATTTCGTTTTATATTTTTAAATTAAATTTAGTTTGAATATAATGGAATTTTTATACGATTTTTAACTATTATAATCGTATTCTAAATTCTGTAATTAAAAATTATTATTTTTAATGATTATTATAAAGTTGCATTCATATTAGTTTTTAATCGGTTGATGATGTGCAAAACTTTAAATTGAGTGCATTAAAACTAAACTCTTTTAAATACTTATAGAAGAAACATGTAAAAACTGATTTTTTAAAATTAGTGAGAAAGAGGTTGTTGTCAAATTTTAAATAACACGGGTAATGTTTTTATTCTTAACAAATTTTTACCTTTCACTTCCTTTAGTGAGAGAAACTCACTTTAGAGAGTAAATGATAACAAATCTTAATCATATAATGATGAAACAATAAAGAATTAGTATTTCGTGTGCGTACATATAATAAATCATAGATGAATAGGAATACTATTGACTGATTTTTTAATCAACAATTAAGATTTATTACTCTAACTTTTAGAAAAGTTAAATCCTCACTTAGATCTTTCATCCATAGATGAAATGGACCTTTATAAAGGTGATCATATCATAGGCCAAGCTAATATTTTTTTATTTAATTAGCAATTTTTCTTGGTTACATCCCAAAGCTATTAATCAAATGCCTTCAATAAAGAGAAGGAGGAAATTGAATTAAAATTATTCACATTCTTTTAAAATATGCAAAAAGAGGAGAATTCGACTCAAGCCCAAATCTAATGTAAAGAGCAAATGAAACATATACTTGTAGTAACTAGGTTTATACTTTAGAAGGACTTGGCTCAAATAAAAAACATTTATCATTCCTCACCATGTTCAAGGTCTATATGTATTAATTATTATTTGACATCACGAATAATATTAATATCTATTTGATCGTGATATGTTTAGGATATTTTTCATTCTTAAAATTGACAGGAAAGAAAAAGATTAAATATTTTTTTCTTTTAATATTGTAGTAAAAATTGAAAATTAGTTTTGTTTTCTTTCGAAATTTTGGTATAATTTAATCTTCAATTTTAAAGATATTTGAATTTAATTTTTTTAACTAAATTTTGTTAAAGTTATTTAACGTTTCAAATAATTGAAACAAAAATATGTAAATAATTTAAATAATATTATAAAATACGTTAATAATTTTAATAAAATTTAATTAAAATGACTAAATTTACGTATTTTGAAAATTGAAAAACTAAATTAAACCAAAAGTTTAAAAAGAGATTAATTCTATTTTTTTTAAATTAAGAAACTAAAAACATATTTAATAAAATAAAATTGATAAAATTTGTATAAATGAATTTTTAATAAAGAAATTGAAAGGTTTTTTTGTCAGGTGAGTCTATGATAGTTCGAGACCCAATGGATCAACTGGGCCGTAGTATACCAAATTGATTTCTAGACTAGCATGGGTTTGATTTCTTCACTAACGTTGTGAAAATTTGTAGTATATGAGAATTGTACTTTTGAAATTATGATGATGATATGAAACAACCATGCATATGTGCTTTTTCTTTCTTGCCACATTTGGTTTTGCGTTCCTTCTACTCTTAAGAACCTTCTCCTCTGCAAAATCGATCAATGGAATCTGCAAAGCTGTTCAAACTTTCTTTTCTACAATGTATGAAGCTAGCCAGCATTGATTCTTGAAACTCCTAGCCATGTGCTATTATTCTCTCTTTTTATATATATATATATATATATATATATATATATATATATATATATCCAATATTTCTTTCCTGGAATCATGATTATAACCCATTAAATCTTAGTTAACTAAACTTCATGTTTGTTTTCAATATGAAAATTTTTAGTCGATTTAAAATTTTCAATACACTTTCTGATATCACTGTTGGGTTTATTAAGGAGGAGGTTCACCTGGGAGATACAAACACCAATGAGATTTGAGTCTAACGATATAAAAGATTGATACCACTCTCTACCCAAAACTTAAAACAGGTCTTTCATCTTTATATACTACTCTACTTTCTCATTTATATCCAATGTGAGACTTAAACTCACACTTCCCAACATTATATACACTAAATTAGTCTTATCTCTAGTTAATTTGAGACTTCCAACAAATATTTATTTAAAATGTTATAAAAATGTCAAAAAACAGTTTATAAACATAACGTAGGATTACAACGTCATAAAAAAACATTAAATGAATAAAATGTGTTATCTAGGAAATGGTAATACCCATTTTTATCTTTTATTAATATGTAAAATATCGCGCATTAAGAAAGCTTTCAATAACACAGTGGTAAACAAAAACTTGGATATCATACGGTTGTGAACTTTCTTTATTTTATTCATTGATGAATTCTATTATGCACATGAAATTTAGTTATATTATTCAACGAAGAAATCATATAATGAAGGAGCCAAAAAGTTATGTTTTGTGAGTAAAATTAGATGAGACGATATGCATGATGATAGAGTTTATATCATTGTGAGTAAAATTAGATGAGACGATATGCATGATGATAGAGTTTATATCATGTTTGTGTTGGGATTTTTCTATTAAAGTATATATGTTTTGTTGGGTTATCTTATGATAACATGTATTGACGTTAAGGAAAGATAAAGGTATGTTACTGCTGGAATAGGATTGAGCATCTGCCAGTCATTTGGAACATCCTCAAGTCAGCACTGATCTGATTCATTAAACCAATAGGCCATTTTGCAATTGAGACATAAAATCATATATAAGAGGTAACAAAGGAGGTTAGTCAAAAGTTGAGAAAGGAGTTTGAGCCGCGCTTGGTGTCTTAGGTATTTCATAGCATATAGTTGTGGTACAAGGAGCCTTTTGTTCGTCCAACGGTTAAAGTTAGCACAAAGGGGTTGATAGTTGATAATCCATCAGGGGATAACATTTCATCCTTAAGCCAATTTGAGTTATATGTCAAAAAAACTTTCTATTAAAAAAGTGTTTTAATTGAGAAAAAGAAATGTTTTTACTATAGAATCAAACTATATTATAAATTTAGTTTTAATGCATTTAGATTAGAAAATCATTACAATTACTACTTAGAGAAATCATATAAAAATTCATTTGTTTTAAGTTCAAATAATTTACTTTCGATTATCAAAATTTCCACGAAAACGAGTTTACATTAGCTTTATTTTCTCCACAATGAGAGAAATAAAATAGATTGAAAATAATTTTTTCATTCTGGGTATTAATAAAAAAAATTATTTTTATTTGGGACACCAATCCCTGCTTTGAAGAAATTAGGTCAAAAATCTGGCATACATGTAATAATGAAAAGAAAGAGAAGAAGCTTTGGACGCATATACTTTTCTCTTGGAGTTGTTTAATGAACTGACAGGCACTTTCGTCCACTTTGCCCTAGTGCTGTCAAGATCATTTATCATTATTTTTTTGGATGTTCTTCAAAATGAATTATGTTCATTACTATATGAACAAAATGCTTATTCTTAAAGAAGTGCAACACTGATGATAGCACGCAAGACTGCTAGTGTTTAGTTCATTGAATCAAATGGATGCAAAGTTCTCATGTTATTAGCACAGGATAATATTTGTTAGAATTTGAAGTCTGAATAATTTAGTGTTGGATGAATGAGTAATACATAAGAAAAAAAACTTGCATATTTATTATTTTAAAATTTTGAAATGTAATACTTTTTTTATAAAAACACAATAACTAGTACGATGAAATGGATCGAACATGTGAAATCTTGAAATATTAACAAAGGAAAGAATAATATATATAAGAGAAGACCCTGCATTAATTTTAAAAGCAGATTCACATAAGATTGATGATAAAATGTACTCATAACGTATAATGCTAAGATAATAACATCTAATAATTAAAACTGGAGTTAAAAAAGCTAAAAATTGATACACGAGTAGAAAATCTTTGATTAGGATGGAAAACTTAACAGGAAATAACTTTATTATAGTATATTCACCAGTGTAATAAAGGGAAAAGACAACGGTTATTTTCGTCTATATGCATTGGTTCTGCAACCAAGATATATACAGGCGAGACAAAAAGTAACTTTTTTTTTGCCTCGGTTCAGGACCGAGACAAAAAAGTGTATGTTTTAGTTTCAGTTCAAATGCGAGCGAGACAGTAAAGTGTGTTCCTTTTTTTACTATTTTTTTTCGTCAGACTTTTGGCCTCGGTTGTTGATGAACCGAGGCAGTAGAAAGGGATTATGCCTCGGTTTGAAGTTGAACCGAGGCAATAACTCTTCCCAACAATTCCACCATAATGCTCAATCTGAGGCACAATTGAGTAATTACCAACCATCGATGGGAAATGCAGAAACCCATCTCTCACTAACCCCATATGCGTACAACCAGACAAAATCCCAACAAATGTAACACCATCAAGAGCAACATTCACCAATACAATAAAGAAAATGTAATTGTCAATTAAATTATACTAAATTCGATTCCACGGTGAAGTGAATTTGTACAATTGAAATGAAAGCAACATATTATTATGAAAGTAAAACAGAGCTCGACAATTATCTGGACTTCAAGCTTTCTCTGTTGAGCTACGACATTACTTCAACCTGAAATGATAAATGAAAAAAAGTCATTACCACTTTGATTGCAGTTTTCTTATCCAGTCAGGGAAAGAAAAGAAAACAAACCCAAGAATAAGCACTAACAGTATGCAAAAGTTAACACTTATACATTCTAAATAGAGTTTAAACACCAGAAAGATGAACAACAAAGTTAACCAAATTATCAGAAGTGATTATGACATTTGTGGTAGTGAAAGAACTTAGCAAAACAGTGAGCAAACAGAATGACATAAACAAAAATTAATTCACCAGAGTTTGAAATTAATTGCAAAACCAATGACACTCTTTGTTTCCACTAATCAAAGCAAAAGAAAGTTGAAAAGGTCAAACTTACAGTGATGCTTTCTCCTACGAAAAAGGCCAAGCCACTTGAGTCTAACATCAATATCATCCTTAATGTGCTTGGAGCTCTCAATTTCCTCAAGGGACATCTTAGCTAGATCCTCAATCCCACCTTCCATGAACATGTTCATGGGATCTCTCAAGCTTCAACTTTTCTTGAGGGCCGATGCCCCTTTTACTCTTCCTTCAAAACCTAGTTCCCATCTCTCTTCTCCACTTCAGGCTCCAACCTCGACGCCTCCACCGCATCTAGAGTAGCTGAAGCCACCGTCGGTGTGGCACAGAGCAATGTCTTGGAGTGAGAGCTGGGGCAGCATGGAGGGGCCAGAAAATTGGGGATGGGCACAGAGCAATGTCTTGCAGAAAATTGGCCAAAAATCCCCAAACGAAACCCTACGCCGCAGCGAAAACGGGGAGGCAAGCGAAGAGCAGGCGCTCGAGGGCAACGGCGATGGAAGGGTTTTCGAGCAGGAGCCACTTGAACTGGAGAGAGGACCAGACGCCAAGGAGAAAGGTGAAAGAGGCGATGGCAGCCGCGATGACAGAGGAGTTGAAGGCGGCGAAGAGGGAGGATGAGGCGGAGAGGAAGAAGGCGACCTGGGCGAAGATAAGGGAGAACCACACGGCAAAGAAGGCGGCGGGCTTGAGGCTGAGGGCGTCGAGGATGGCGACGACCGGGGTGCCACCGAGGACGACGAGGAATAAGGCGGATGGAATTAGGGCGATGGCGATCCGGTAGTTGTGGGCGAATGATGAGAGGGTTTTGAGGGATCTGGAGGAGGCAGAGGAAGCGGAGGTGGAGGAGACGCCATTACCGTGGACTTGACGCGACGGCCAAGGGTGGGAGTCGTTAGGGTTTAGGGAGGAGGAGAAGGGTGGGGGCGCTGTTGGACGAGGGTTATGTGAGGGTGAAATGCGCGAGGGGTAAAGGAAAGATAAGTATATTGCCTCGGGTACCAGTGGACCGAGGCATTATCAGGGTGTTAGGCATCGGGTGGGTTTGAACCGAGCCATTATCAGGGTGTTAGGCATCGGGTGGATTTGAACCGAGGTCATATTATTTATATATCTCGATTTTTTTTAAACCGGGTCAGAAAAGTTAATTTAAAATATGAAAATGCCACCGTCTTTTTATAGATTTCGGTTCTGACTTAACCGAAGTCTATTGTGTGATTTCAAATCTAGTTTTTTTACTAGTGATTATTTTTAAATATAAAAGGATAGAACAATTGCATTCTAGAATATCCCTCTCAACAATAGGAAAGAAGAATTTTACATCATCTTTTAGTTGAATCCCATTAGTCTGAGGTGAAACTATATTGGTGATATATATGTGTGTTAAATTATGTATCAAAACGGAGTAATAATGAATGGGTATTCAAATAATTGAGCAATTTCCAATAGTATCATAGGTAAATTTAGATGTATTATTAGAAATAATATAAATGGAAGAATGATATCTCATCTTCCAATGGTAAAACATTTTATATATTTTTATTTTAATTTTTACGAAATAAAGAGAAAGAAATAAAAATAATATATTCATATTTATATATAAGAACTATTTATGTAATCTCTCATTTATTTTTTCTTAAGTTACTTTATGTAATTCTGCATACTAAATGTTTTATGATATATATGTTTTTAGTTATAGATTTAATTAATTAGATTATTTTAATAAATTGATTAATAAAATATAATATATATATATATATCCTTACAATCTTTATAAAAAATGTGTTAGATTTTATGAGTTTAAAATTAACATTGTATGTCTTGAGTATATTAAAAAGATCTTGTCCATTGATCACATTTGTATATAAAACTAAAATAATTTTTCATTACATTAATAGCAACTAAATCACTCAATAATCACTAATATTGACATAATCAAATGACATTGACTCATTATAAAATGTGTAGCATAAAAATGACGTAAATGTGACTTGTACCCATTTATTTTCAATTGGTACTTACTTTATCTCAATAAGATCAATATAATAATCTTAATATACAAAGTGAAATTTATGAATAATGAACCATATATTTATAAAACCAAATATGTCCAGAATACAATGTATGCATACATAAAATCAAACACAGAACATAAAAACAGGTAAAAGTGACTAACTCCCACTAACGAAAATATTCCTAAAATTGTAAAACACTCATATTAGCAACATGCTCATAAAAGACCTTCGATGGAAGTCCCTTAGTAAGAGGATTTGCTATCATGGAGTTTGTCCCTAAGTGTTCAATGAAAATATGTTCACTCTATCCTTTCTTTAACAACCAAAAATTTGATGTCAATATGCTTCAACTTACTCGAACTCTTATTATTGTTAGAATATAATACAGCTGAATTGTTGTCACAATATAACTTAAGTGGCCTTTCAATTCCTTCCATAACGTACAACCTTGTGACAATTCCTTAGCTATATTCCTTTATTTGATGCCTTATTGTTGACTATTCCATGCAGGTGTAGTGAATGACTCACAAATGTCTATATGTATCAATTCTAAGATGTTTGTAGCTTTATATGCACATAATCTCGATGTCTTGGTATGTTTACCTTTAACGCATTCAATACAAACATAGATTACGAAGTCAATGGAATCCAAGATCCCATTTGACACAGGTCATTCAAATATATTTTTAGAAATGTGACCTAGACACGTATGTCACAGTGCTCTTGAATCAAAATGTCATTTTTACACGAAGTACTACACTATTTCATATTTAAGGATTCACTATAGAAATTCACCGTATCAAGCATATATAGATTATCATTAGCAAAAGTGAACCACTTCGAAGAACATTTGAATTTAAAGACAATATGAATTTAAAGACAATTTGAATTCATTGTTTCTAAACAAACACAAATAACCTAATTTGTTCAAATAGGAAACTAAAACTAAATTTTGTCTAAATGACGGCATAACAAAAGTGTTTTTCAAATCCAAATAAAAACCACTGCATAATAATAATAATCGAAAATACTCCATGACTTCCAACTCCATTGATTTTCCATCTCCAACATATATCCATATTTCAGAATCTATTAACTTCTGGTAACTTAGACAACCTTGTATTGAAATATTGATGTTAGCAGTTGCACCATAATTTAACCACCAAATGTTTCTTGGTATTGAAGCAAAATTGACTACAAAATAGACTAAATAAAGACTTATACGATTTGAGCGATCTCACTTCTCACAATCTTTCCTATCTTCAAAGGTACTAAAGTCCGTAGGAGAAATGGATTTTACAATCCTTAATTATAATCAAGATTGCAGATAAGAACAATTTCCATGTTCTCATTCGAGTCGTTAAAATTTGTTACACTAAGAATTGGAACTAGGTTCATGTTGTTTGATATAGAATTAATTTTAATTGTATTTAGAAATAAGAGTAATATAAATAACCTCACATTATAAAAATAATAATAAATAAATTCAAATAATGGTCTAACATATCTCAAGACACCTAAAACACCGTTAATATTAAGTCATTAAACAATAATATTAATTGCTAGGGATATCTTGGTATAATGATCATATATTGATAATAAAGCATGTCCAAGAACAAATCTATCTTGGGTTTAATTTATTATTGACAGAAAAGACCTTACAGTTATCACACGTTTATCATCACAATATATACAATTCAGTTAAATGTTAATCTTTCCTTGGACTGATTAATACTATTATGGATATATATTAACACAAATATTTAACATTTCTCATGAACTATCTACCCAAGAGAGACCAATTTGGAAACTTAATTCAATTTTTTCATAAAAAATGTTAAACTACCAAAATTTGAATATTTTTATTCATGTACCCAAATCAAAATATTATTCACGCATTATTAAGGATAACAAAAATATTTGTGCCCGCGAATATCATGGATAAAAATCTGCGATGGATAGTTAATATCCACGGATAGTGGATAATAACTATTTTAATATCCACGGATAGCGGATAATAGCTATTTTAATACCCACATATAAATTGGTTGAATGCGGGTATTATATTATTCGTACCAACTATCCAAAAAAATAAAAATAAAAATTTAATTTACATTTTATTAAGTTAAATTTAATTAAAAATAATTAATTTATAATTTATTAGGATTAAATTTAATTAAAATTAAATTTTAATTTATATTCAATTTAATTTATATTATATTATATATATATTTTTAATTTATTTAAATTTTATTTTAAAAATTATAAAATATATTTTTTAAATATTCGTGAGTATCCACGTTTATCTATAAATTTTAAAATATTCACGAATACATGCCAAGAAAATAAAGCTTTATGAATTTTCCAATCACTCAAAAAAAATATTTTGAAGCAATTAAAAGAAAACCATAAATCTCACAAAATTGTTTCTCATAAAATTGGAGAAAGTGAAGACTAGGATTCATGTCAATTGAAACAAAACATAATCATAAATTTAACATGCTCTTATATCATATATTGAAATATGCACTTAATAATTAATAAACATTCAAACTCAATACTTCATAGAACAACATTAGAAAGCTAATGGGAATTGACTATTGAAAACAATATAGATTGAAGAATGATATATAATCTTTCAATTATAAAGCACCTTATGTTTTTTTTTTCCTTTTCTAACGGGAATGAAGATAAAAAAATCAGGAACAATATATATTTGTTAATATAAGTGAACCATAATACTTTTTATATAACCTCTGTTAGTTTTTTTTTTTAAGTTTTAGTATTTGTAATTTAACTCTTCAACAAATTAAAAATTACTTAAGATCTGTATACAGAAAAATCTTTGATTATATATGTTCTTAGCCATACATTAAATTAATTAATTAATTAATGATATTATTTTAATAAATTAGCTAATAAAATATGTCATATAGTAATTTTTTTATAAAAATTTTAAAATATTGATGAATCCTTGTTTATGATTAGAAAAACTAGTTATACCATTTATTGGACTAGAATCTTCACTCTGTTCAAAAGTTAAGAAAAAAATACCACACTATAAATGAATAAGATCACTTTGACTTCTAAAATTACAAAAGTGACTATTGTTTTAGAGATAACATTGAACCATTAACGTAAGATGGTTTTTGTATTGTTTACACTAAAGGGGACAGAAAGTGACTCTCAAAATTCAATGTAAAGTAGCTCAATAGATTTCAATAATATTTAATCCAGTGTGTAAGAATTTACTACCTCTGTATATTCTCACTTAATCATGCCTTCCTTTCTTGGTGAGGTAAGAAGATGCCTTAAAATTAAAAAGAAAAATATCTAGAAAACGTTATATTAAACTCAAAAATCATAGATTGAGTCTTTTTATGATATCATGTTTTTCAGTTTGTCTCTTAGGTGGTATGAGTTAAAATATCAAGAATGATTATAATTAAGATTTTCTGTTCTTTTTTTTTCTTCTACTTAATCTTTAAAATATTATGGTGAATACTAATTTGATATTCAAAATATATTTAATTTTTTTAATATATTAATATCAGTGCGGTTCAGAAAGACAGTATAAAAAATACAACAGAAAATATAGACTGGAATGATTATCAATAAGACATATCATCAAATTATAATTTGTAAGTTTTTGTAAATTTTATTTTATAAATCTATTTTAATATTTTTAGGCATAACTAAACTTAAAAGAAAGATTCTATGTGATGGTAAGTATATAGAAAATATCTACTTGTAAAAGATTTAGGAGATAAGTGTTGTTTTTAAGGATTCTACTATATTTTAACTTGAAGTTTGTGTAAATGTATTGTGAAAGATTTCTGGAAAAGCTTTTCACTTTATTATATTTGGTCTAATCCTCAATGAAATTTACCACAACTCCTTCAAGCCTCAAATACATAAATACCTAGTTTCACAATCCAT
The DNA here is from genome assembly GCF_016808095.1 of Vigna angularis. Classification (NCBI taxonomy): domain Eukaryota; kingdom Viridiplantae; phylum Streptophyta; class Magnoliopsida; order Fabales; family Fabaceae; genus Vigna; species Vigna angularis. The sequence continues at coordinate 25,433,065 of NC_068979.1, read as the reverse complement.
TGAAGTGTTATGTTTGGTTTTGATTGAACAACTCATTCTTAGCATTAGGGTTGGGAGGTGAAAGTGCTTAAGTAAATTGTTGGACCGAAGATGGAACAACATCATGTCATTCAAGTGAGATATTTCCATTAATAAGCTCACCCCCTTTTATACAAGTTTACCTTCACCAATATAAAACCATCAAAACAATAAATTTTACACATAAATGGTTGGCACCAAGTGTCACACCACAACAACATTATTTTAGGTCTTTGATCATGAACTCAATATAAAAAAATCCAAGTTCCTCCGACAAATTTAAGACATTATTCACGCCGCCATCATCAAAAGGGTTAGAACTTTATGTCGGCGTGATCTTATTCATGTTAGGTTGCACTTATTGAAGCTTGTTCAACTCTTAAGAGTCTATGTAGAACATTGTATATAAGATTGTTTCCTTCTCCTTTGCACATTCTTCACTACAAATAGGTAAGCACTTCATTATCCCTATTTTCATTCTCCAACATCAAACAGATTTATCTTCTTTTAATATTTTGTTGTTATTTCTGTTTTTGGAGTTCTCTTCCCCACAAAACATATATGCTATGACTTGGTTGTTGTTTGCTCTTTGTAATTATATTTGCTATTTTTTTTCATATTCAATTGTGGAAATTTTAAAATGTAAGTGAGATTCCTTCAAATCCTTCTAATGTTGCCAGAAATAGAATGCAATTTTGTATTTTTCTATTTTACTTAGTGTTGAACATTGAATTGATTTACTATTTAACTGCTATAGGGTCATTATTAGTTTATTTATTTCAAGTAGGATTAGAAGACTATAAGTCTGATTCGATACTTTATTAATGTTTCGGATGTGTAGGGCTGTGCTGTTCCAAACCTCTAAGTTCTCCTGCGATCTTGTCTCAGTGGCGGATCTTCTTCTTCTCGAGCTTTGACTCTCCTCTTGATCCGGAGGGGTGGAGACCTACAAAAGATTCTCCGATGCCAAAGTCAGTTTCAGAGCAATGGCTTTTCTCAGGGAATAGCAATAAATGTGCATTCAATGTAACCTTTTTTCCACTTACCTGTGGACCTGTATTTATAGTTTTTGCTATGGGCTTGGGATTAGTGAAAAGTTAATCACGGCCCAAAATAGCCCAATAGCCTCTAATCTCTACTTACCTTTAAGCCAGGCTACTTTACCTTAAGTCACGTTGATTAGTGTTTTGGCCAACAATGAGGTATGGGCGTCCGCCCATGTGACATGGGCGTCCGCCCATGCGGACTCTTCCGTACTGCGTCCGGCTTTGCTGGTACGTCCGCCCATGTGATATGGGCGTCCGCCTCGCGCGCATGGGACCCGGGCGCTTGTATTTGGCCAACAATGAGGTATGGGCGTCCGCTCATGTGACATGGGCGTCCGCCCATGCGGACTCTTCCGTACTGCGTCCGGCTTTGCTGGTACGTCCGCCCATGTGATATGGGCGTCCGCCTCGCGCGCATGGGACCCGGGCGCTTGTATTTGGCCAACAATGAGGTATGGGCGTCCGGCCATGTCACATGGGTGTCCGCCCATGTGGACTCTTCCGTACTGCGTCCGGCTTTGCTGGTACGTCCGCCCATGTGATATGGGCGTCCGCCTCGCGCGCATGGGACCCGGGCGCTTGTATTTGGCCAACAATGAGGTATGGGCGTCCGCCCATGCAGACTCTTCCGTACTGCGTCCGGCTTTGCTGGTACGTCCGCCCATGTGATATGAGCGTCCGCCTCGCGCGCATGGGACCCGGGCGCTTGTATTTGGCCAACAATGAGGTATGGGCGTCCGCCCATGTCACATGGGTGTCCGCCCATGTGGACTCTTCCGTACTGCGTCCGGCTTTGCTGGTACAATTAATAATCTTATTAATTATACAAATAATAAAGTACACATGCAATTCCTTCTATGCTTTTGCTTTTATTTTTTAAATAAGTTCATTTCAGTAATATGGGCTTTGGTACAATTTTTTTCTCATATAGAGTGCTAAAATAAACTAATTTTTAATCAATAGTAAGACTAAACCCTGAATATTATTTCAGTCATCAAACAGTCAGTTTTTTCCCTTCAAAAAAAAAAAAGAAGTTGTATCATCAAATCAGCATGAAATTATTAAAATATAATCAGTGATTGCAAACTATATTTTAACCATTCAAGAAAATATTTGTCAACAATAGTAATAAAAATTGTCTTTCACACACACACAAAAAAATTAGTGCTATATATAATTAATCTTTTTGAGCTTTGTAATATGGGTCCCTCTACCGTAGTCTGCTTTATTAGCATTTCCAATTTTTCAGGTGGTTCAGGCAAAGCAAGCATCACTGGAAAAGAATCCAATACCAGGTACACCACTACCACATTTCCTCTTAATTATTCCAACAGATATCTTTTTCTTTTCCCTCTTTTATTCAAATAAAATAATTTATCATATATTTTTAATGCTTTCTTTACACCATTTTAATATTATGTCAACTGAATTTTTTTCTCTGTGATCTACATGTTATTCCAAAATTGATAATAAAGAAGTAATTTCTACTTAATAATTTTAATACTGTGAAAATCAATAGGGTAGGCACCATGTCAAATGAGCACAGTGAATCATAAATAGGAATTGTTCAATAAAAATAAAAAACTGGCAACTTTAATACAATTTATATTAATTTTAGCTAGTTATGAAAAAAAAATATGTGAAAAGAACTAGAGTAGGAAATATGTTTATAACTTGTGCTTTTCTGCCTTTCTTTGATTTACCAAATTTCATACTTGATGGCCTTTTCTAGTGAAGCATCAAATATATCGTTAAGGCTTTGTTTAATTAAATGGATTTGGAAAAGAATGATTGAATGAATTTGAGATGATTTGAAGATAATTATTTTGTTATTTATTTAGATGGATTTGGAGTTAAGTGAGAGTGGATTTGGAAGTAGAGTTTATGAGAATTAGTATAGGATTTAATTGATAGATCAAAAAATTTACTTTCAAATCCATTCTTATTTACCTCCAAAAAATTCACTCAAATAAATAACAAAAAAATTAATAAAATATAAATTATGTGACGCGTATTAATTTTTCCATGTCCTTTTTGTTTGTTAAAGTTTTGTTTATAGAAAGAATTTTCACATGGGTACGAAACTTATAAAGTAAATAGTTTCTCAAAGTATATATATATATATATATATATATATATATATATATATATATATATATATATATATATATATATATATATATATATATATAAAAGATGTACAAAATATGTACTGCATTCAATATTGTATTTGGTTTTTCAAATAATGGAGTAAACATTTAGACAATTTACTTTCTAATTACTTCTCCTTCCTTTTTTCTTTTCGTTTTTACTCCACCCTTTTTTCGAAGTAAGAAAAAATCGTTTACCTGTTTTCTTTTTAATTTCTTGTTTTGAAGTTTTTTTTCAATATAAAGAAGACCATGTAAGATCCAAGAAAAATATTTACCTTAATAGTAACAATTTTATTGTGAATGAAAAATATAATAAATTTATAAAATATGTAAAGTTAAATAAGAAATTTTGGTAACTTAATTGGTAGAAAATTTTGGTGATGGGTTTAAACTCTTTTCTACCTCTTTGTAAAATTTAATGGAGAAAGCATTTATATTTGAAGTCATTATTAAGGAATCCATTATGTAAGTGGTGAATCCATTATGTAAGTGATGAAATTAAAATAATAAATAATATTAAAAAAAATGATAAATAGTAAAATTTTTGGACTATAAATAGTCATGAGGGGGAAGAATATTTTGAAAAAAAGAGAGTAAGAATCAAGTGAGAAACCTAAGAAATAGAGAAGAAAGAGTTAGGAAGAAAATTGAGTTGTACAAGTTCAAGGATATTAAATATCTTTGAACTTTAATAACCTCGAACCTATTCAACTCAATACTCTCTCCCAGGTGGTCCGACTTTTGTCTTATGTTTGACTTCTCTATTCACTACTTTTTCAACTTTATAGAAAAATCCTTTATAGTAACACCATAAACTGAAACATATTCAAAAGTTCCCCTTTCGTTGTAGCTTTTTTACTTGTTGTAAAAATGAACTATGGTGTGACTCAATATTTGATTTTGATTTTAAACGATTTTTTAGTAAAAATAAACAAAAAATAATGATATTAAAAATAATTTATGTAAAGTGTGCCTATTAAATAATAGTTTTTTAAATGATAGTTTTTATGTAAAGTGTGCCTATTGTAAAGCATATGTCTTTGTAATGTTAGAAAGAGATCAAGTAGATGAAAAAAAAAGCATAAATGGATGGTTTTAATGTAAGTGAAAAGAAAATAAAGAGTTTTATAAATAAATAGTAGTATCCGTTATGTTTATTGTGCAAGAAAAAAAAACTTGAATGCAAATGCAACATATTCTATCAGACTAGAAAATAAACTATTATACTTGCGAAATTTTCATGGTATATAGTTTGCTTTTGCATAGATACATTTAATTTTGTTCACTTCTTCTTTACTTCATTTTTGTTTTTATTAATGTTAATAAAAAGAAAAAATTAATAAATATATATATATATATATATATATATAAAATAAAAAATAATATTGATAATATATAATTAAAATATACTAATAATATAAATAGTAAATGTTAATATTAATAAATAATAAATTTAATTTTCAAAATTAAATAATTAAAAAAAATATTTTATTAATTTTTCTATTTCCTTTTAATAATATAATATAATGTTTATTTTTATTTTGTTTTGTTTTTTTATATAAACAATTTCTATTTTCATCCATTATTATTATTATTTATTTATTTTCAACCAACTAACTTTCCTTTTCACTCATTTTTCATTAATTGTTTTCTTTTACACTCTCGTCTATTATCTCTGTTTTTTTTTTGCTCGCTTCCAAAAGTACACTAGAAAATAATTTCACCAACATTTTATACCTCTAATATAATTGTTTTTGTTGTATGATATTAATTGGAATGTAGTTGGACATAAAACCATCAATGAATGGAATTTTAAATTCGAGTCTTTAAAAAGAGAAATAAAAATATTAAAGGTAAGAAACTTCAATAGAAAACCATCTCGTAGAAAAATGTATTTGAAACATAAAATATTAACTCCTGTAAATATTTATCGTTTTGATTTGGGGACTTCCCTGAGTAATATGCAAAACTTATGCAGAGTCTTGTGATCTATGTTAATTATAGTGAATTTTGGAACTGAAACTCGTCCAAAAATGGGTGATTATTAATAGAAATACTTAAGAAATGCATAAAAAAAAGTGGAATTAAAAGGGTGTTCCAATAAAACAGTAGAAAAAAAAAAGTGCAACAGCAGAGACAGTGTAGATAAGGTGTTGGCAGAGTCGAGTTTGGTGGTTCAGTGACAGTGTTTGTCTGAAACACAAAGGAATGGAAGTGATAGGAGAGCAATGAGAAATCGACAAATAACCTTTCACACTGTCTTCTTTACGTGTTTTGTGTCTGATGATGAACTTGTCACCCTCACTCGCCAAAATTTATTTATTATATTAGTTTACCCTACTTCTAACCCTCCTTCCTACTTTTACTTACTCTCATAATTGTTTTCAGAAACTTTTTAAGGTTTTACAATGTAATTGTACTTAATGGAGCAGCAATAATGCACACATATATAATAAAAATATTTGTCATGTAGAAAACCTAAAAATAAAGTGTTTTGTTTTAGTTTTATGGGTTTTCAAAATATTGGTTATGATTTTGCTGTATCTACTCGTTTAATGATTATGTAAAAGTTAAATAATTTTATACATTTCAACTCTTAAAGGAAATTATCTTACTCATCTTTACAAGTTATAAACAAAATTGTCTAATTATTCTATTATGTAATGAAATTCTATATATAGAGTAGTTTGTGATGAAAAATGTACTTTATGACAATCGAGTCAGTCAAAGATCGAGTGATTGATCATCTAATAAAAAAATATCGATAGGTCTGGAAATTAATTTAAGTAATTAATGGAAAGTTAATGAAAATAATAGTTATTTATTGACAATTAATAGAAATAATGTCATTTATTGACAATTAATAGAAATAATGTCATTTATTGATAATAAATGGGTCAGACATGGTAAACTAAATATAATATTTATAAATATATGTATGAGGAAAGAAGTAAGTAATTTTGAATTATGATTACTGATCTTTATTACATCATAATTAAGTAAATAACTGACTTTAGCGTCGGAGTGTCTTTGACAGGTACCCACCTCTACGTCAAGAACAAGGAGAAGAGAGCGAACAACATAACTCGGAGGATGGATCAGGAAATTCCTTCGATCTCCGGAACATCTTTAAATGCTTTGAGTAAAAGACCTCAAAGCCTTACCCGAAACATTACACCCAAATGGGACTGAGTAGCATTCTTGTAACCACAAGGAACCAGACGAGCAGTACTGGAAAAAACAATCACCTAGTTATAGGTCCTTCTTACTACGACCGAGTTCTAAAGATTATCAAGAATGTTGCTTGGCGTGACACCCAATCTCGTGTAAGTCTTTCCTCTTCAAATATGGAGAGAGTTCTTAAACTTCGTCAATTAAAAGAAATTACACTTAATTAATTCAATTTTTTTAATAGTTTATTCTTTTATTTTAAAATGTTTTTGTATATTAATTTAATTCAAGGTTACTTTTGCTAATAAATAAGGAAAGTCGTACATTTTGCCGAAAATGTTTGACAAAAGTAGTTAAAAATTTACTTATAAGATTGAAAAACTAGTCGAAAGATGAAAAGTTAATAAAATAATTAAAAGTTGTTCAATTAGTTTATTATTATAAGCATTTCACAGATTTGTCTTTATTAATGTAAAATCACATTAATTAATATATTTTACATTATTGGTTTTGAATTTATTTTATTGATAAAGTATATTTTATTTATTTATAATTTGAATTGTTAATTAATTTTAAATTCTTATAATTTTTTATTTATATATAAAGTATTCAGATTACATTAATTATTTATATACGTTATATAGTTTGACGTATTCTATTATTCATCTATATCTTAAATATTTCCATTCAAATTTAAATTAAAGTAAAAATAACATACTTTATAACACTAGTACAATATTTGCTTTTAAACTCGCATAATATACCTCATTTTATACCAAATCGTTGTCTATCAAAACGCAGTGACAGATTTGAAATTAAGGAGACCTTATAGGCCTTGGTTGCATGCAGGACCGAAGCAGAACAATGTTACGACCTCGGTTGCATGTAGAACCGGTGCCTAAAATCCACTTACCAGCCAGGCTTTTGGGCTGATAGCTTTTTGAAAAGGTGATACTACCTTGGTTGCATGAAGAACCGAGGCATAAATCCTCTACCACACCTGCAACTCACTGAACACACTTCTTCCCCATTTCGTTCGCTTTTTGTGTTCTTCTCCTCTCTGCCCCAAAATGAAGCACTTCATGCTCCCAAGAAACCCTCTCAAGGACGTAGAACTCGCTACTACGACAATTCCCTCCCCGCATCCTCCGATTTCGGCATACCTGGAACAGAGAACCACCAGAGAGTGAACAGGCAGAGCAGTAGGATCACGGGGATTAAGTGAATGCATTTTTCCGCAGGTGGTGAGCGTGAACGGGAAGTGTCTCTCCTTCCGGTGACGCTCCGGTGGTAAATCGGTAGCTCGTCGAGCGAGTCTTCATCAAAGGTTCTTCTCCGCTTTGTGTGTTGCTGCTTATCTACACCGATGTTGATGGCTCTGAATTCGTCGCTGGTGTGAAAGCTCGAGCTTGAAGATCTCTACTGCATTTCGATTCAGAGAAAACAACAAGAAGAAGAAGAAATAGCGTTAGGATGTGATTATCAGAGGAAAATCTGCAAAGTAGCTCGCAGATGGAAACTCGCTGGTTTGGTTCGTTAGGCTAGTCACGCTCATGTTTTGAGCTCATGGCTGTTGATGCCCTAACCGACAATTCCCTCCCCGCATTGTAAGATCCATGAAAAATATTTACCTTAATAGTAACAATTTTATTACTAGTAGTAATAAATTTCTTTGTGAATGGAAAATATGATAAGTTTATGTAAAAATAAAATGTGGAAAGCTAAATAAGAAATTTTGGTAGCTTAATTGGTAGAAAATTGTGGTGATTTCAAGAACATGGGTTCAAACTCTTTTGTACCTTTTTGTTAAAAAAAAAAAAATTAAAATATTGATAGTGGATAAAGCACTCCATGTTTTAAGGCATTATGAGGAATCCATTATGTAAGTGGTGATTAAGATATTAATATAATAAAATAATATTAAAATAATAAATAATATTAAAAAATTGTTGAATAGTAAAATTTTTGGACTATAAATAGCCATGAGAGGGGAGGCTATTTTGCACAAAGAGAGGAAGAATCAAGTGAGAAACCTTGAGAAATAGAGAAAAAAGAGTTAGGAAGAAATTTTTAGTTGCAAGAAGAGTAGAGGCTCTAGAGGGTTTTCGGGGAAACAAATTCGGAGCAAGAGAAGTCTAGAATAGAGGTAGGAGAGCTAACCTTTCTAAGCTTTTATATTATGATTTAGTATTGTTTTATTACTATTCATGTCTTGAAATTCTGTGTGAATACTGTTAATGAAAAACATAGGTGCTTACTGTATATCTATCTATAGTGAATTTCTGTGCTAATATTATATGTTGTTGTTTTGAATCTGTAAATAAGAAATTGGTTAAAACTAGTTGAGGAACACTTTGGCTAAGGAAAGACTTGGTACTTAAGTTGTCCATTGTGACACACCTCTCTTTTCTGGAAGTCTACTCGACGAGTTTTTAACTTAAATCTTGTTGAACAGATTATGTACTGTTAAATTATTGTGCAATATATCTTGTTGGAATGAAAACTTCTGATGAATTCATGTTATTGTGGTAGATATATGAATTATAATTGTGATGGTAGGATAGAGGAATCTTAAAAACCGGAGTTGGTACATCCCTGATCATAGAGCAGCCCTAGTCAAATCTAGTAAGTTGTGACTAGTCATATGTACTGGCGTTTATGGTGAGTTTGATTCGTCAAACATTTGATTCTTCTCCGATGACCATTTATGGTGATATTTTAGTATTGATAATTTATTTTGTGATATATTCATTTTGTATGATTTCTGCGATGATTGGATTTTATTGGATTTGAATTTATGCATCTGAACATGATATGAGTATTATGGGGAGATTTTGTAAGGGTATAATGTGAGTTGAGGAATATGAGCATGGTATGAGTCTCGTGGAGAGATTCAGTAATGATATGGTATTTGTGTATATGTTGATGTTGAGGGTCTTGTAGTTGGAGGTTTTCCTGATACTCTAATAATCATCCAGTCTCAAGTAGAGAATGATGAATTATGTGGTGAGAGGGGCATGAGGTCCTGGTCTATGTGTCAGTTTTGGACATAGTGTTGAGGACTAACCTTGTGGATGGTATGGAGTATTTTGGAAGTGTATTTGTAAGAGGAAGTAGAAGTCATCACAAGTGCATAACCTCCCGTGACCGCTCATTAACATATCATCGGAATGAATGTCTATTGGGTATTGTGAAATGAGTGTCTATTGGATATTGTGGAATGAGTGTCTATTGAGTATTGTGGAACAAGTGTCTATTAAGTATTGTGGGATGAGTGTCTATTAGTAATTGTGGTATTGTGGGATGAGTATCTATGATGCGATTGTTGTATGATGGTATGAGTATCTATGATGCGATTGTTGTATGATGGTATGAGAGTGTCTGACATAATTATTATATGAGGTTTGTTGAGTGTATCAAAGTAATGGATGAGTATCTATGATGCGATTGTTGTATGATGGTATGAGGGTATCTGACATAATTATTGTATGAGGTTTGTTGAGTGTATCAAAGTAAATATGCATGTTTTATAAATGATTGGTTGCATGTTAGCTCACCCTACTTGTTTGTGTTTGTGTATGTGCGATGATCGTATAATTCGTTATACGGGAGCAGATGGAGGAATGTCGTCTGATTCAGTGCCAATGAAGAGATAGAAGAATAAATTAGAAGAATTCGAGTTATATTTATGAGTTTATAGTTGAAATTTGAGTTTAAAACATATATATATATATATATATATATATATATATATATATATATATATATATATATATATCAACTATAAATTATCAAGTGTGAGATTAAGGGATGTTACCTTAAATGTAATGCTACAATATATCAATTATGAATTATCAAGTGTGAGATTATGGGATGTTACACGCATCCTCCGATTCCGGCGTCAAGGTTGCTTTCGCCTATTACTCTTTTCGACTTCTTACTTTCTAATGTCTTCTATCTGACTTCCCTTTCTCGCTTCTTGCCTTTTTTGTAGGTTATTGTGAGGATGAGGCTGCTCTATCCCGACAAGGACGAAGGTGCTTGATGCGCTTTGGGTGTTTGATGCTTCTTGCCTTTCTCGCTTCTTCAGAATTATTGATTTCGGTGTTTGATGCGCTTTGGGATCTGGTTTTTCAGCTGGATATTTTCAAACATGTTGGTGCGCCACTGGTGGAGTGTTGCTTGGCTGGTTTCAATAGTTCAGTTTTTGCTTATGGACAGGTTTTTCTTCTTCCCGTTGTCTTTCAATTTAACTTTTAGTTTTGTCCTGTTGCTGTTGCTCCTGTGTTGTTGAGTTTGAGGATGTTGTGTTTTTTAACTTGCTAGACGGGGAGTGGGAAGACTTATACAATCAACAAGGACTTGCACCCCATGTTTTTAAACAACTATTTGCATGCATAAATGAAGTAAACGTTCAATTTTGGTTTCTTGTAAAATTATTTGAAGTGTTTGCACCATTTTCGTGACGTTTACTAACTATTGCATTTCTTGCACAGGAGCAAACTAAGCATACTGACAAGCAACTCAGCTATCAGTGCTACTATTTTCTTGAGGTTGATTAACTCTAAACTGCTTCTTTCCTTTTGGAGACCTCTTCCCTATTAGAGACCTCTTCCCTGTTGGAGACCTGTTTAACCTTGACACTAAAGGCTGGCGAAAGAAAAAAAAAAGACCTTACTGTCTCGGTTCAGGTCCCAACCGAGGCAGTAGAGGTGGACATACTGCCTCGTTTCAGAGTGAACCGAAGTGAAATCGTCCATCTTTTTGCCTCGGTTCATAACCGAGACATAAAAGTCTATACTTTTTGCCTCGCCTGTATATGCCTCGGTTCAAGAACCGCTGCCAAAGGACGAAAATAACCGTTGTCGTTTCCCCTTACTGCACTAGTGTAAGCATATATTACATTTTATTTTATGTTAATTATACTATAATCAAGGTTGAAAATATCTACAAGTATAATATTAAAAAAAGAAAATAAAAACAACAAGAGTATGCATGGTTAAATAGTAGTGTTTTTTTTTTTATCAATAATAAGAATTGAATAAATAAAAAATCGCTAGAATACTTTAATCGTTTTACATAAAATTGATATGTATATATCATAATACCATGAATCACATATTTTTTTCTTTTAACCTCGTATTACTTATATATATCTTACTATTTAATCTGAAACTCATTATCCATGTTTTAATAGAATAATAAAAAATAAATCTATAATATATTAATATAAATACACAACAAGAATATTAATATAGTGATAATATAAACAATGTAATATAAAAATATTTAAAAAAAACTTATTAGCCATTCGTATCAATATCTTTGCAATAAAAGGATAAAAAATACGAAAAACTATGTTATGTTAGAAAAGAAAAATAATGAATTTTACTTTACGAGTGAAGAAGACAGACAGAAAACATAATAAAACTTTACTTGGTTTAAAAAAGGGTAAAGAAAATCAATAGATATTTAAATTTAAATTTGAACTGGAACACATTGAAAAACGTCTAAAAAAATTATATTGATATTGCTTTTCTCAAAATTGAATAGAAAATATTGAGTGTCATTACATTAGATTTGGCTAATGAACTACCAATGTATAAGTTATGTGTAGTTTGGTTAAAGAGAACCCACATAGTGATTGTTAAAGAAATTATGATGTTCCAGTTTGCAAAAAATGGAGTAGTCAATGAAGTGGTTTTTGGTAACATGATAGAGAGTGTACTACAAGTATTTGGTAACATATTTATTTATGTTATGCCATCACATAAATATAATTTCATGCTGCTATTACTACTTTTAGGAGGTAAATTTTTTTAGAAAAATTTTAATTTCCTAAGAAAGATTGGTCAAATATATGAGTAGACTTTTTCTTCCTTTACTTTTAATAAAGTGAAAATAGGCTATATATGATGTATAAAGGTTTATTAATTTATTTATTTAAGGTATAGTTTGACCTAACTCTTTTTGTTCAGTAAAAAAAGTCAATCTATATATTTTTTAGATAGTTTTTAGAATATTTTTTGTATGAAATAAACCCCTTAGTAAGAAATGTTCAATTATGAATGTTGAAAGTTTTTACAAATATTAATCATTATTTCAGAGGAATTAAATATTTTTATTTCAAGGCTCATTAAACCTATTGACTTATTTAATATATTGGCATTCATCTATTTAAAGTTTTCAATATAAAATCAGCCTCTTCTTAAGCCAAACTAGACTTGTACAAGGAATATGTTAGACATAAAACATTGTTATAAAAAACCATAAAATTAATTTCGATTTATTAATATCAGTTAAATTGCAATGTTATTAATATTAACTTAACCGATTCTAATAAGATGAAAAAAAAAATTATCTACATATTTTGTCTCAACCCTTTCATTCACATTTTTCTCTGAATTTCTTTCATTCATATTCCTCTTTTTCATTTACACTCATCTACTTAATTCAATATAATCTCTATTTATTTTTATTTTTTTATATTATTTTAAAACGAAGGTGTTGTGCATTTTTTTTATGTTATAATCATTAGTGTTGATTAATGCGATGGAAAAAGTCTAAAATAAAAATGTATTAGAATAGGCTAAAACAAATCTAATTAGAGTCAGTTTTCAAAAGTTATTACTAACAAATTATCGTATATAATTTTAGCGTTGCATATCCATACGATGCTAAAATATATATTTAGCGTAATTTTTTCTTTATTTATTAACGTCAACTTTTATGATACTAAATACATCTCTTTTTCTTTTAGTAGATAGACAAAATTATAGAATGGACTATATTTTATACTTAATTGGTCGATTATTAATAGTAAAATACAAACTTAGACAAGGTTTAGTTTATCATAAACTATTTTCATTTAATTAGTTATTAATATTTAGCTAGTTGCATTGTATCAGTAAAATATTCATGTGGCAGACTAATATTTGGAAAATTGAAAGTAAAATCAGATGTTTATTTGTTTGCATCAATTTTGACATTATTGGGAAAAAAAGTTTGGCAAAAGGTCCCATAAGCATTAATATATTTTGTACTAATAACTGCGATACAGCGAAACCTGAGAGTACTATATACCTGCTCTAATAAAAGCATGACACGTGAATTTAATAACATTATCTCATTAAATTTAATTTGTACTATTTGTTTTTGTCCAGTATATGCTCACACATAAAATATAGAGAGAGGTTTAATAATAATTTTTTAATTTAATTCCACTGTTTTTAAATGTTTTAATTTTGTTTGATTTTTCTTTTAAATAATAAACTTCTTATCTTTATGTTAATTAAGTGTTAACATTTAAAAACTTCAATCGAAATTACCATTGAAAATATGGACAATCTATTTGTCCAAGATTAAAAATTAAAATAAACAATGAAAAACAAATTTTAAAAGAGAATATAAAAATGAATAGGATAACACGCATAAAAAATTAGTCAAATTAATCGAGCCACATAATAATTATAGATTAATTTTATTGGTTTGTCTCAAATAATGATTGATTTATACTATATAAATAAAATCTTGAAGAAAATTACATACAAGTATTGAAAAAATAATCATATTTAAATCTTTTACATATTTACTGTATCTTATAAATAATCGACAAATAAAATTGAAATAATTTAAATAAACCCAAAATTAACAAATACATCAAATAAGTATATTAAGTTTAAATATTTCATGAAAAAGGAAACGTAACAAAATAAATATTTTAGGTTTTTGACGGTTAAATATCCGACGTCATAACGGAAGAGTTAAATTGACGTATGTTGTCTTTGAACAAACGTTAACTCACGTCTGTTACATTTATAACATACGTTAATTGATGTGACATTAATTGAAGTTTGTTGTAAGAACAACATACATCAATTTATGACTTTTTTAAAAAAAATTTCGCAGTTGTTGACGGAGTAAACAGGTGCAGTTGTGAGGGTGAGGAGAAAAACGCGCACAATAACGGTTCGAAAATCATCACCGCAGTTGTCCTAGAATGCGCCCAAGAACTGCACCAAAAGCAAATGAAAACGAATTTTATTCGGTGCAAATGAAAGATAATGGTTCCAAACGTAATATAATCGGTGCAAAATGATTTTAAACGGTGCAAAGTGGAAGAAAACTTACCTAAACATTAACGACGAACGAGAGAAAGTAGAGAAAGAAGATGAACGCAGCGAGAGAGAAAATGTGTAACTGGTGAATGTGAACGAAACAAAATGAAAACGCAAAAGAAAGTGAGGTTCACATTTTGAGTGTTTGGGGGTTTAAAATGACATTTGATGTCGGCCCCTTCTAGATCCGACGTCTAATTGGTAAAAAATTTCATTTTGATGCTACTTTTGGAATATTTTCGTAGCTTATTGACATCTGAGGAAGGGGATCCGGCGTCTAAAGAAGGATTTGACATTTGATCTGGGGGCACCGACATTTATTTTTGGACCTTTTTGACGTCTGATCTGGGGGCCCGACATCTATGTCGTAAAAAAAAAATTAATATTGGTGCTTAAAATGAGATATTTTTAGACCTTTTTGACGTCTGATCTAGGGGGGCCGACGTCTAAAGAAGGATTTGACGTATGATTTAGGGGGGCCGACGTCTAAAGGAAAATTTGACGTCTAATCCTGGAGGAACCGACTTCTATAATGACGTTTTATTTATAAAAATGTCATCAGTCATTTTTTACGTTGGATTTTCGGTGGTTAAACGTTATAAGCGTGATGGTAAACACCATTTCTGCGCTAGTACTTAAGCTATAATAATTAACAATCATCTTCTCTTGGCTTGAAAAACATTATGATTCTTTTTCTTTTCCAATAACATTGGATACAATTTTGGAATAATTTCCAACTTTCTAATAATTATAATTTTTTCTATTATCATTTGCATATATAAGAGAGGATAAATTTAAAATAAAAACGATTAATATACATAAAAAAATAAGATTAGTCAAAAAGATTTTATTACTGTAAGAAAATTCATATTCAAATAATTTTTTTCATATTAAGCATGAAAATGATTGCTACACTTTTTTAGGATATGAGAACCATCCTTAGAAACTCAAGTGTAAAACCAAGAAATAATAAAACAAAAAGAAAATAAAGACTTGAAAATTAAAATATTATGAATTTTTTTATTACGAGTTAAATGGGCTATGGGTTATGAATTTTGTAGGATAGACTTAAGTAGGCTACCAAGTTAAAATATTCAATTCATCGAGCATTTTATTCTAATGGACTAGTGAGCTAGCATGCATGTACTAAAACAACATACGGTCAAAATTTGTCGGAAACGTAAAAAATATGTTGATAACAATTTTTTTCGACAGATTTTCGATAGGTCGAAATTCGTCAGTAAAAATGTAGTCAGTAATATTTGTCACAAAAATTTATCTGTTAGTAATTATCGAAGGAAAAATTTGTTGGTAAATACCGTGATTTGCTTCATCATCTTCTTCTTTCTTTAAGGGTTTCAATTTTTTATTTTTGCATGGCGACTCTCATTGTGAGTTATCGTTTGATTGTGACGGTGTGGAGGACCTGTAGTGGTTTGTGATAGTGTTGCGGTGGTGAGTAGCAGTGCGGTGGATACTGTGGCGAAGTGTTTCTAACAAGGGAGAATCATTAGTCATGAATAGTTCTAGTGGGCACAACAACTTTGATTTGGCTGGTTCTCAACGACTTAAGCATGTGGTGGTGTGTGACATTTTTCCATATCTATCACAGTGGTGGTAGGGAATTCGCAAGAAAACTTTGGTTAAAGACAAGGCGTGTTTCTCCCTTCCTCCTTTGACGACACCTACACTAGTTATGGGTAGAGAGGAAATGAAGATGAAGAGGCTTGGATAGAGAATAAGAAAAATATTAAACGAAGAAGAGGCTTGGAGAGAGTTGTTGCAGATAGGAGAAGATGAAGAAATGAGTATATGTTGATATTGAACGCGAGACTTGGGCAGAAAATTTGTCATTCTTTTTATGGACGGTTTATTCTATCAGTAATACATATTCCATTCATCGACAGATTTTACTGACAAAAAAGTTGTCAATAAATGAAATATGTATTAACGATGAAATTTTTCGTTTATAATAAATCTGTTGATAAAATTTGTCAATAATTAAAATATTAAAATTAATGAGTAAAATATATTGATAATTCAAATTTATCCACGATTATATTGATAAAATTTCGTGAATAATATCATAAATTTATATAATGATGGTCCATCCCTTATTATTATTCTTAATAAAGAAGTTTACGGATGTTTCATTTGGTTTTTCTTCAAAGTAAAAGTAGAACTTCTCGGAATAGTTTTGGCCCAACCTTATCAACACCAATGTAATAAAAAAAATCAAGTTAACTATTTAAAACCAATTTAAAACCTCTAAAAATAATGAAATTAAATTAAAAAATAAACATATATAAAGGAAAGAAAAAGTTATTACATCTCAATATATATATATATATATAATAAATGAATCAAAATTTGAAATAAACACATAGACAACCGTTTGAATAAATTTAAAATAACTTTAATAATATGAAGTAGTACTTTTCTTAGAATAATCATAGCCTTTTGCTAAGACTATAACGTGGTTAGGTTAGGGTTTCGATCAAGTCTATCACATCCGCTATAATGCAACATGGTCTTTCATTCTTACGCTTTTGCATATGAACGCTTTGTTTATTTAACTTAGCCAGAAGGTTATGTTAGACAGAGAGAAAAGAAAGTAAGGAAAAAGAGAAACATTTGAAATATAAATCAAATAAAAATTAAAAAAGAAAATTTCAAATGTTTATTTATTTTTTTTCTCTCTACTAAAATTATAGTATTATATTATCCATTTCCTCTTCTCCATTCTTTTTTCGTCTAACAACAAAAAGTGAGCCAAGAAAATAAGAAAAAGTGAGAGAGAGAGAGAGACAGAAATAATAAACATTTTTCTTAACGAAAAGTCTGTCCTTATTATGTAAGAAATATTTTATGTAAATTAAAGAAAGTAAACTTTGATCAAGACGTGAGCAATAATGTTATGGACCGGTAATGAGTATGTGTCGAAAAGGTTAATGTCACAAGATTCTGATAAAAAAAAATGTCACAAGATTCCTTCCAAGTTCCATCAAGCAAATTAGCACTCGGTGGTGCTAATGAAATGTAACACTCAGTTATGAGTGTTCATTTTAGCAATTAATTTAAATGGGGTTATGATTAACTTAAATGTTTGTAGTCATAATCGTAATGATGCAAATAGATCACGCCATTTTCAACACACTCTATTATCACACTCAATTCTTGTTTAGCTTAAAAAAGAAACACTTGACCACTTTCTTAAATCTTTTATTATCATTACATGAGATGTTTGGTTGGTATGGCATTGCAGCATGCAAGTTGATACACACATGAAAAACAGTCACTTCCCAATACCTCTAATTGCAAATGAATTTTTTTTTTTTAAATGACGATTTGAGCAATGAAAAGCAATTTGAGAAGGAAAAAGCAAAAGGAATTAAAGATGTTGGAGGTGAAAGTGAAACTCTACCTCCATGGCTTATACAGTCCATCAATCTACTCACACTCGTCACTGTCTCAATTTCTTTTAATGTAGGAGCACATGAAGCAGAAAAGTATTAGGGAAATTCCCAAAGTTTAACTTGTCTGACTTTTATTGGAATTTTGACTTTGACTTTGACCACGTCATAAACCTAAAATCTAACATTGTACATGTATATAAAAAGAAGTGATAAAAGTTGAAAATATTTATGTTCGAGAGCAAATATTTGTTAGGTAAATATTATTGTTGCTATTATAGTATTTTTATTTGAAATACGTTTCATTTGAAATTTATAATATGTAATAAGACCAATGTTTCTGTGAGATTTTGGTTAAAGTCCTTTAGAGGTTTTAGATAGATGAGAATGGTTAAGGTTGTAGCTTTGCTTGAGAAAGGCTTATTATTGGCTCAAGGGAGAAAGGTGAACGAGCAACTCCTAGTAGGATGGAAAAAGACTTGCTTTATGAGGTTTATAAGCAACTCTTAGTAGAATACGAATAATTAGCTTGGGGAAGAACAACATTTCTTTAATTGAGGACACTTAAATGAAATACTCACTTAAGTCAAAGGTAAGACAGATTGCTGGTTCAATTCTTTCCACAAACAAAAAATCTAACAACTAATATTTTTAAGTCAAATCTTAATAACATATTAAAAGAGTCTAAGTGAATAATTCCTACTTTGCCTCTCAAGATTTAAAACTTAAAGGAGATAGAAACGGAAAGTGTTAATTTAAGCATATTAGAAATCATAACATTTAAGATTTTCACCATACTAAATGTAATTAAGTTTTAAAGCATTAACCTTTATAAAAAAAAAAACTACTGGAATAAAACTTACAAAATGTTAAGTTTATAAAAGTAAAATAGCAAAAAATCAACCTCAAATATCGTATATTTTAAAATAATACATCAGAATTATTTTTAAAATCTTTTTATATTTCGTTGGTGGTGCTGAAAAAGATCTGATTGTAAAACATATAATTAAGGAAAATCGATTCTTCTTCGTTAAGACTCATTCTCTAGTGACTTTTCTGAACGTGTTTTATTGCAGGTTCTACGATCCTTAGAAGTGTGGTAGTGCTATTGTGGAGTGCGGTGGTGTGACTTGTAGTGGGATGCGTATGTGTTGAAAATTAAAAGAAAAAGAGCATAATATAAAACTAATAAATAATAAATAACAACAAACAACAATGATTTTAGAGTTAAATACATATTCATCATTATTAATTAATTAATATTGACTTTTACATGTTTGTGTCAAGGATGAATTTGTATTTTCTTGTAAAGATACATCATCTACTTTGTTAATGTGTATGGTATTCCAATAATTTTGATTTGCTATAGAAATTTCTACAACTCAAAATTCAAATAAATATTCAAATTTTAATTATAAGGTAAAATCGAGTTTTACAAATAAAACTCTTGGCGTCCTCAAAATTAACCCGAGTTTATCAACATAGTTACATTACGAATTCTGGGCAGCTACATTACACTGATAATTAATCCCACATTACTTTTAGAGCTTAAAAGTCATGTGTAGCCAACATTAAAGATTTTATACTAAAAATAATATAAGTTTTAAAATAATTGTTAAATTGAGTGAAAAAAATTTGTTAATAAGAAAAAAATTGTACTGAGGCATCCAGCAGCTAGCCCTGAGCACCTATTCTATGTTATATGTATGGTGTCAGTTGAGCTAACAACAAACTTACAGTCCTTTCAGACATGATATGATAGGATGTCTTTTGTACATACACTGATTTTATGATATAATGTCTTCTTCGTAGGGTAGTAGTTCTTCGCAGATCTCACTTCTTCTGCAGCAACATGGCCTTCTTGACACCTAGTAACTGTAATCTACTTTTCATTTCCCATTACTTTTCTCTGCAAACATCTTTATAATAACTACTTACAAGCAAATCATCACACCTTCGCTTCGTTTATGTATTTCTATATTTTCAAACTTCTTCCAACAAAATTGCTCTGCACAACCTTTTTCTTTTTCTATTACTTCCACTTTTCATATTTCTAAGATTCTATCTGCAAACAATACACATGTATCTTAATAGAATATATATGCAAGACAGGCCTCGAGTATCAGACAGTTCAAGCACAATATTTTAACCTTTTATCAGATATTTTAACTATATATATATATATATATATATGATGCTTCTAGCTGCCTCTGTCTCACATAAACACCACTCAGCAATATGTCACTTGTTACTGGAGTAAGGAGATTTGGTGATAGTAGATGCTTAACAACCCCTTTTTTAACAAGCAACCTATACATTAAGGAAGAGCAATAATAGTTGATCGCATTGTCATCTACGTTTTTTATTGACTGGATGAAATGAACAAAGATGAGATGTGACAAGTTGAATGGCAGCCCAGTTATTATCTGTAAATTTAATACTTTCACAATTTTCTAAAAAAAAAATCACAAATTTTTCATGGAAATAAAACAAAAATTGAAAAACAGAAAACAAAAAGAGAAAAAAAAAACACTAATTACTATTAGTCTTTCCACACATATTTCAAAATTTATCTTTTATAGACTTACCGAAACAAAAAACTTTTAAATTTTTTTGTCTGAATTTGGTCATATGTCAAAAGTTATTTTCTTTAATTTTATGAAGCACGAATCACTATGTATAATTTTATTATTTTAAATTTTTTATTTTTAATAAAAACAAATATTTTTAAAATTTTAATATGTTTTTTTTTTCTGTTTATGCTAAAAGCAAAATATAAACATGCATGTATCTTTAAATTTTTATCAACAATGATATAAAATGAATTTTAATCTAACATGTTTTCCTGTTGTAGCAACCTTTCGTTTTGTTCCGCACCTTAGTCAACAAATATCACCACTGAAAATTTATTTTCAATGTTCACGTTAATAAACTTAATGTGTGGAGCATGTGGCGTCAACTCAATTTCAACATCATCAAGTGCAATAGGATGGTTAATAGGATCATCAGTAATCCTTATAATATCATCTTGTGAGCAAAATCTACACTTGAAGTAGTTGACTCTGCTACTTCATCATTAACAAATTCAACAACACCTTTAGTAAAATGTGTATTGTTAGCATAAAACTGAAAAGAAGTTTTTGATGATGTCTCAAGTGCTCTTATTGCAAGCAGATCCTCTTGAAGACTTGTTTTAAAGTTTTTTACCGTTGTGCATTCATTGATGCATAATCGATTACCATAACTTAATAATTGAATATTACACGTTAAATAGCTGACAACAGATTTTTGGAGGTATCCTTGAGTGAGATTTCTATAAATTTGATTGTGACTCTCATTCTAATATAAAACATACGAAATAAGTGTATTTTGAATTCTTTTCTACAGTGTGCGATGATAAGTGTTCTAGGGTTTGTGTAACCCTTGTGTTGTGCCTTTGAGAACTTGGCATGTTGGCATAGAACAAGAACTTTCACGAGAGTAGTGATTGAGTGTTGTTGTTGTTGTTGAGTTGAAAGCCTGTCATCCTTTGTAAAGATTCAAAAGAGGTGTTCATCCTTTGTGAAGATTCAAAGGAGGTGGTCATCCTTCATGAAATATTCAGAGGAGGTGTTCATCCCTTGTGGGTTACAGGGATGTGAGTTTCATCTCTTTAGGTAACAAGAAAGGTGTTTTAACCTTCAACTTGTTTATTTTCTTTGTGATTGTAATAGTTTGTTGGTTTGTGCTAGTGAAGCATTAATTTTCGGTTGAGATTAACAACTGGATATAAGATCTATGTGATCTGAACCAGTATAAAAATTACTCATGCAATTTTCTCTCTTCCTTACTCTTTTAATTTGTTTAAATTTTTTAAGGAATTTATATTTACATGAGAAAATTATTAAAAGAACGATTTGCGATAAGAAACCAATTCACCCCGCTCTTGCTTTGTTGAACGCGCTAACCATTCTGTTACACCATTCTAATAATTGGTATTAGAGTTTGCTTTGATAGTAATTCAAAATGACGGGGCAACATTTAACCTTTGCTGAGGGTCCTATACTAATAGACCTTCATCGTTTACTTGAGAAAACTATGCTTTTTGAAAAGTGAGAATTCAAAGTTTCATGGAATCTATTGATAGTGAGATTTGGGAAACTGTCTCAAATGGTCCTTTTGTTCCTACTGTATTTATTAACAATTTGCAGGAACCTAAACCGTGAGAACAATGCAATGCTGAAGATAGAAGAAGATCACAACATGATGTAAAGGCTCGTAACATTATATCATCTGCTTTAATTGTTGATGAGATTTACAGGATCTCAACCTATAAAAATGCTCAAGAAATGTGGAAGATGCTGAGAGTCACCCATGAAGGAACTCATGATGTTAGGAGAGCCATAAGAAATACTCTAACCCAAGAGTATGAGTTGTTCTGCATGAAGCAAGGAGAAACAATTATAGATGTCTAGAAGCGCTTCACGTATATAGTGAATCATCTCATTGGGTTAGGTAAGTCCTTTGATTTTAATTTTTGTTCCTTTTTAGAAGTTTTGTGTAAGAGTACCTAAGATAAGCTTTGACTAGGAAAGACATGATTCTTAAGCAATTCTTTGTGATTCACCTCCCTTTCTTGGAAGTGAACTTGGACATCTTTTATTTTCTTAAGTCTCTTAGGGAACTTCACTTGAAATACTAAGTAATTATTTGTTGCATTGCATATTTTTTGAAAATTTTGAGAATGTATATGGTTGCATCCTATGAATTCGATAGTGACTCTAGTGAAGAGGTCAAACCTACTTTAAAAAACTTGGTCAAAGAGCTAAAGTCACTAAAAATTTGAAAAAAACAAGAAGTTATTTTGAAAGAAAAAGAAAAGATGGAAAAATAATAATATCTTGCTAAATTAGATGAGGAACTTAGAATTCTCAATGATAAACAAGAGAAAACCTAAGAAGAAATAAGAAAGAGCAAGAGTAGAAGTAGAAGTCATACTAAGAGGAGGTCAAGGACTCCAACTCAAATCACACACACTCCCTCAAATCATGGAGGACATAGTAGGATTCTCAGCCAATATTATCAACCTCTACCACATAGAATGAGGAGAGAGCATGAAAGAGAGAACGCTCCTAGAGAGATTAGGGTGAATCTTCCCCATTTCCATTGAAAGGAAGATATTGAGGTCTATTTAGATTGGGAAATGAAGGTGGAACAACTCTTTGAATGTCACCAAGTTAGTGAAGAAATAAAAGTGTCCTTAGCCACCCTAAGTTTCCAAGGGAATGACTTACATTGGTGGGCTTCCCTAGTTAGAGAAAGAATACTCTTTAATTTCCCTCCAATTAAATATTGGAATTAGCTCAAGAGTTCCATGAGAAGGAGGTACATTCCCTCATACTACAACCATGAGCTAATGGATAAACTCCAAAGGCTCCAACAAGGAGATCTAAGTATAGAATAATATAGACAAAAATTGAAGCTTTATACCATGAGGATAGGAATTATAGAGGAAGATGAGATCACTATCTCTTAGTGGTCGTAAAATTGAAATTAAAGATAAAGTGAAGTTGCTACCATACCAAGATTTGAATGATTTGGTACAATTGAGCATCAAAGTGGAATACCAACTTTTGAGAAGCAAGCTTCACTCTAGCTATAATATTAGTAAACAATACAATAGGGAGGGTAAACAAGTGGTAGAAAAAGAACCCTCTAGAGATATAGGGAAAGAGAAAAGAGAAGAAAGATAAAGATAAATACCAAGGGTGGGAACATCATCTCACACTCACACTAGTGACATTAAATGGTTTAAGTGTCTTGGTAGAGGTCACATTGCCTCACAATGCCCTACCAAAAGAACCATGATCTTAAGGGGTAATGATGCCTATAATAGCCAAGAAGAAGAAAGTGAGAGTGAGAGTGGGAGAAGTGGTGCAAACATGCAAGTAGAAGGCACAAGTGAGGATGTCTGTCCTTTTGAGGGAGAACTTCTTATGATTAGAAGGACTCTCCATAATGAACCTAGTTCACAAGAGCTCATATAAAAAGAGAACTTCTTCCATACTAGATGTAAAATATTAGACAACACATGTTCTCTTATTGTAGATAGTGAGTCATGTTCAAATTATTGTAGCAAAAGGTTGATTAATAAGCTTGGATTATATATTTTTCCTCGTCCCAACCTTATAAATTTCAATGGATAAATGAGGACAAGGAAAAGGAAGTTAATCAACAAGTGATGGTTAAGCTATCCATAGATAATTATGAAGATAATGTGCTATGTGACACATTACCTATGGATGCTTGTCACATTTTGTTGGGAAGACCTTGGCTTTTTGATAAAGAATATTTACATAATGACCACACAAATGAGATAATCATCACTCATAATAAAAGGAAGTTTGTACTTCATCTTTTCACACCTTCTGAAATGGAAGAGGATAAAACTCAAAGGAGAAAGAAAATAGAAAAAAATAGAAAAAGAAAAAGATAAAAAGAAAATAAAAGACTTATTTTGTTCTAAGTGTCAAAACATGATGCACAAGTCTCAAGAGTGTCCCAACAAACAAATTATGATGTTAAAGGCCAAAGGCTTGTGTAAAGATGTAAAGGTCTCTTTACCATCTTCCTCTAGACGCATGACAAGAAAAGACCCTAAGAATCTTTGTCTTGAAAATAAGATCTTCAAGAAACATGCTCCTACTTTCCAAGACCTTAATCACTCATTTGATTCAAGGTGTATCCTTCTTGGGAGCTATATCCTTCATATACTCACTAATATAACATTTGTTCTAACTTGTGTTATAAAATGAGTATTTGACCACATTAGACAAGCGCACCAAAACTAAAAAAAGAGGATGTTTGCCTTGTTTTATGTTGAAGATTTGAGGGAAAATCCTTTTCAAGAGGGAGGGAATGATGGCAAATCTCTTAGCCATGGTCAAACACTTTCAAGAAAGTGAAAGTCATCCTTGAAGATGGGGTCAACTCTACCTTGTGGACTACCATTGGAGCATGAAGCATGGATTGAAGAGTAGTGTAATAATTTAGATCATTGTATTCAACCATGAAGTGTAGGTTTGTTTAAGTCTTGTATTAAGGCCTAAGTAGCATAGGATTTTCTTTAAGTTAGACATCCAAATCAAGTGGAAGGTGTGTGCCATGTGTCATGCTTCCATTGGAGAGGATTTACTTTTTAGAAGTGACTACATGACACCCTAGGAGTGGAGATGATTTCTTTTTGGTGGTGGTTGCATGTTCCTCCACCACTAGAGAAAATTTTCTTTTAGTAGTGACATCATGGCACTCTAGGAATGGAGATGATTGTGTTTTGACCACATTTCCTCCCATTATTGGAGAGGATTTGTGGACACTTGTTCACTCCTTAGAAGGTCTCATTTTTGGCTAACGAGAACAAAGGTTTAAAGGTTGGAAGGAGACATCCTTGGCCAATAAATAGAGGTGTCTCCACCCTTGTATTTCATCTTAGAATTAAGTAATGTTATGCTGCCAAATTATAGCCATACACTTCCTTGATCAAGAGTAGAATAACCGTAGAGGCCCTTCTAGTTATTTAACTCATGAAGTTGGCCTAACCTCTCCTTGAACCATCAAACTACACACCATCTTTACCATACCACTCAAAGTCATGAGCTATCTCCCTAACCAACACCATTTGCGAATCATATTACTCAATTCCACCACATTTTCACAACCCTAACATCGATAGGGACCATCTCCTTGCTTCCTTCTAAGCTTTGGCCCAACCTAGCTCGAGAAGGTTATTATCAGATATTCGATTATTCTACACAAGTATAATACCCAATTTGTAAGAATACAACATATAAAAGGATAATAGATTATTATCCCAAAAATCGATTATTCCAATGAAGAAACTAAAAAATGATGCACAAATAATTAATTATCACTTATGATAATCGATTATTTTCGAACCCAAACCCACTCTAAACAAATATCATGTATTCAAAACACACACATGTCATCCCCAAACAACGAGAAAACATACTTAACACATCATACATGCATTCAAGCCTCAGATACCCTTGTAAACATACCTAAATACATACATTACATCACTTGAATCATCCAAAACCCATCATTATGCAGGTTACAATCCAAACAAAACCTAACATACTACATATGATTATCATACCACTCTTTATAACCTATATTTGTGTGGTAAATCCCCCAAACAACATATCTTTAACCCCTCTTGGCATCATACATAATATCATGGAAAAATCCAACAGAGCCATACATACTTTCATAGGGAAAATCCACCACAATTATAATATAAACCCTATCACCATGCAAAACATATTCTCACACATACACAATTATAAAAACAAGCATTACCTTTCAAGATAATCAACAACACCCAACATACAACAAAAAATGTAAGTTTTCCCTTGGCCAATATTAGGGCTTTATCTACAACCTCAAAACACCACAAATCTCCCTTTGTACGAATTTTTTTACAGCTCCTTTTCTTTTCTCCTAGAAAATGTCGCTCTCTCACTATCTATCTCTCTCTTTTTTCTCTTCTTTTCATGTTAGGTTAGGGTGTAAAAGTATGTAGACCCTCTCTCCTATTCGCTCTTTTATTCTTCCAACTTATCTTTTGAATAACATCTATTATAATTTATAATTCTACTAAGATAATATCTCCTATCTTCTCTTAACTAAATTTTAAAATCAAAACAACTCAGTCTTCTCAAGATTTACGTAAATCTTCTTTTTAAAATTTCAGATTATCTATTATTTTGCATTCTTTCTCTTTCTACACCCCTTATTTTAATTTATGCACCCATTAATAAAGAATAAAAGATCGTTCAATCCTAGACCTCCCCTCTATCAACAAGCTAACACATCAAATTGGTAATAACACACACATATCACAATCCTACAAACATACCAAAACATGTGTTTCACTTTATAAAAATAAAATCAAAGAAATAACATAACATTTATGTTCTAACAAAGATATACACAAATAAAACACCAAAGTCTCAAGACTATTTTATTTTTAATCACTATATTTTTCACGGGTCTTACATTCACCCGACCTTAAAAGAATTTTTGTTCCCGAAAATTGATCTACTTACCAAAAAGATAAGGATACTCCTTCTTCATAACTTCTTCTAACTCCAAAGTCATTTCCTACGTAGCTTCATCCCAAGGTATCTTCACCGTACAAATGTCCTTTCCTCGTAACGTCTTAGTTTGTACATCTAACACCCGTACTGGTCCTACATCTATGGTTAAATCTTCTTTCACTTGAATGTCATCCACTTCCAACCCATGACTTGGATCTGGAATTTACTTCCTCAATTGTGATACATGAAAAATTATATAAGGCACACATTTGCGAAAGGAAACCAATTCACCCTCCTCTTAGTTTATTTGTTCACGCTAAAAATTTTGTTACACCGCTCTAACATTATTATCCCAAATAATTAATTATTCCTGTAACGAAATTCAAAAATGACATGGATTATTACTTACGATAATCGATTTTAACACACATCATCTCCAAACCACGAGGAAACATACTTAACACATCATACATGCATAGATTTTCTCAACTCAATTGACTTCAATAAGTGTTTTAATTTTCTTCTTAATTACAATCAATGATTGCTTACAAGTTGTCTAGAATATTACTCTCGCAGAGAGGATATGTATACAATACAATATAGTCTACTTGAGAAATCTCATACTTGACGAAACTGTTATATCAGAAATGTTGTGAAAAAGTTTTTCATTAACATTATTCAACCTCGCCTTCTACTACTTTCAGCTACTTCAACAACCACATCAGAAACCATACATATCATATAGTAGTGAGCAATAATAACCATCCAAAACATAGGCAAATCAAAAGGACGATTAACCAAAACACATGCTTAAATTAGTTTTTACTAAGGCACTCCCTTGAAATTACTAAATTTATACTCATGTGCACTAATAAAGCATTTCTGGAGTACCCCTAGTTTGTTAGGTTCACACCCACAAATAACCCAACATTATTTACGCACCCCCTTTATGTTCTTCTAAATTCACTCCCCCTTACCAACCTTGGACGTGGACCTCACTAGTCCACAATTAATTTAAAATTAGACACTCTGTCTCACCAAGGTGGGCCACACGCAGGTGTACCTCCAAATTCACGTAGGAAGACATGGAAAAAGGATAAGAAAAAAGTTGACAAACCAACCCATTCCCTGTTTCAAAAACAACGTCTCTCTCATTATTCTCTTCCTTCTTTTTCTTGAAATTCCAAGAGCTATTAACCCCTCATCTCTCTCTTTTCTTCACTACACCATCACATACAACTCTGCATTCCACTTTCCTCCATTTTATATCACGGTCCCACACCATAGTGCACCAATCATGAAGCTTCCTTTATAACACTCACCTTGCCATGCAAAACGGTAAACCATGGGGTACTTTCACCACTGTAAACCTTCATCTACCACGGCCTCACTCCAAATAACCCACAAAGCATTAAACCAACATGTATCTCTACCATGCAACCTGTGAAAAAAAATTGAGTTCTCTAATCCTGCACCTATTTTTATTGGCCATTGCAATGATCAACAAAGTATAATGTCAATAGAGCCCTACAAAGCATTAAACCATTCTAGTTTCTTATGTTTTATTTAGTATATGTTTGTTTTTACCTCTAATCTCTTTGTTTGAGTGTGTGAAATAAATGAATAGGAAGCAATTCTAGTGGAGGAAAACAAGTAATAAATCAAAGGAACATGTTTTTGGACAATGAAAGATCAATTTGAATTAAATACCCATGTTGGACGCCTTTGGAGCAAGCAGATCTGCAGAAAAAGTGAAAATGATGCAGTGCTGAAAAATCAGGCCGAGCCTCCCTGGTTCAGGTGGGCTGAGCGCCACCTGCACAGAAGCCAGTTTCTGCGCACCAGTCGCGCCCGGGCGCTAGTTTCTGCGCACTGGTCTACGCGCAACTCTCGTGCCGGGCGCCCCAGAAAGGGGGGTTGAGTGCGGACGGTGCTGATGTGTCAAAATGGGTTATTTAAGCATGGGTCTCGCGATTTTTGGGGAGTCTTCTCCTACACTTCATTCTTCACCTAGAGAGAGTGGGAGAGGCCCTTGAAGGGTGTTTGAGGTGTTGGGAATCTCTCTCACTCCTCCTTGGGTCTTCAAGCTTCATCAATGGTGATTTTGCCCCTTTTGGGTTGAGGAAGAAGATGGATCACGAATTGGAGATGGAGATGCGAAGGAGAAGCGCAATTGGAGCATGGAGCAACTGCAAAGAACCTTGGGAAAGGCTATGCACACTTCTATGATTTCAATTTCTTCCTTATCTCTTCAATTTTGTAGAACCCTAAGTTCTCCACCATGGAGGGCTTTTCCTATTTGTTGAGATTAGTTGTAAAACATGGAATTCTTATGTATTTTGTGATGTTAATGATATATGTTGTTCCAATTCATGTTAGTATTCAATTTCTATGCTTAATGCTTGCTTTGGATTGATCACCCATGCATGAATTTTGGTTCTTAATGTATTGAGAAATATGAATTGAACCTAGAACTGAAATTGAACACCTATTGGATGGAATTGAGATGTTTGTGAATGCATGAGAATGAAATGGATGGATTCTAGTTTTAACAAATTGTAAATACTCTATGTTAAATTCCTTGCACACCAACTGTTTGATAAAATACCAGAACGAGTTTCTTGTGTTTTTTGTACACTTTGATGTCTAATTGAGTTATAAAAGGAAGAATTGTCATGTGTTGCACAAGTCCCTTGGGAGAGAACGATATTTATCACTTGCTACGCTGCGACCGGTGCACTTGCCGTTGGTTTTGCAGTTAACAGCGTGTTGGCAATGTGTTACCTTCAAGAACCATGTCACTCAATAACTCAAGCAATTATGTGAAACTTTTATTAGTCCACCTATTTCTTGCCTTCACATTGAACAATTTTAATATTGTTGACAATTGAGTATACTTAGTTCACTCTAGATACAAAGGTTTTTTTTGCGTCATTGCACAAGTTATTATACAAATGAGCACGTTAGAAGGAATCATGTCCAACATAATGTATCATGTCCTCTAACCGATCATCCATCTCTAATTACCTTTTTCTACTTTTACTTGAGACTCATCTACACTTAGAATTTCTATTAATTCACCATGTCATGTCCACTTTATGTAGCTCTTTAGCAATCTGTCACAAAGAACATGCTCCTAAATAAATTTCAGTTGATAGTTTTCACTTATTCAAACAATTAACGCACGGACAATAGAATCTTCTGTTATTGTTTGAAAAATTCATCTTTACAAATTCAAGAAATTTTTCTACTTCACTCTTAATTCATTTGTTGTGCATATAAAATTTATCCAACTTTGATTCATTATTATCTGTAAAAATCAACACCTCTACTTTTAGGTGGTGCTAAGAAATAGTTAAACACATAATTAAGGGTTTCCAACAACTTATTTGGTTTGATAACAACAAATTATGGTTGCATATAAAAAGAATGAGTTCACTCATTTCATCTACTTAAGATCATAAACTCATTATAGTTTACGAAATTGGTCTTATACAACGCATATCACCTATGTTGTATTCACAACTTACCAAACTAAAATATTTGCTTAAGTGCTTTCAACATTGTAAGCACAAGGGATTAATACTTATAAGCTTAGTGGCTTGTTTAAAGCTTAAGGCCCAACATGAACAATGATGACAAAAGTATTAACCACAACATAGTTTCCCTACAACTTATGTACTGCCTCCAAGAAGCCAGTAATAAAAGGCACTTGTCAAAGATAGACCCAACATACATTAAGGAGGTCAAGCAAAGAGGAAGGACCACTTCTTATCAAACAGACCCTCTAACTAACACATTAATAATCTATTTCTAAACTATTTGCTAAAACTCTTTATTTTCAATGTCCATAGTGAAGCTTGAAACTTCTTTATCCAAAAATCCAACACACACACATACATTTTATATTCAAATGTACATTCATAATTAACCAACATCACAAAAACATAGACATTAGGTTGAAATCCTAACCTTTTCTAATGAACAAAATGCATAGGAGGTGGACAATGAAGGCAACTGAGTGGACAAGAGAACATGATGATGATGACGCCAAATACACGATACGACGACGATGGTGACACAACAACACCACATAGCACGCCAAAAATCATCATCGTGAATGACGTTCATCGAAGAAAACTAGAGAACACCTGAACGTGACGATAACATTCTTTATTGCAGTAACAATGAAGACGAAACGCAACGAAAATGACAAGAAACTTTGCACAATGACGAGAACAAGGAGAGCAAAGTGATCACTGTAGATGCAATTGAGGTGTGGCGTGAAAGCTATGAAGAAGAATTAAATATTCTATATTGATTAAAATGAGAAATCGATATAAAAAGTCACTTTCTATATCAGTTCTAGGTCTAACCGTATAGAAAACCTTTGTAATTTATTACAACTTTTCCACCGCATCGCTTTCTATATCGATTCTAAGTCTAATAGGTATAGAAAACCTTTGTATTTTATTACAGATCTATCCCCTTGCCACTTTTTATATCGGTTTTAGATTCAACCAGTATAGAAAAGCTCTGTATTTTATTACAGATTTGTCATTACACCACTTTATATATTGTTTTAATCTAGAACTAGTATTGAATGTCTTGTTACAATCATAATAATTTCTATTTGCAATCATTATTAATTTGATGTTCAATCAAATAGATAATTTCCATATTCATATGATTTGACCGTTTAATTTGAAAACATTCTTCTTTCAAAGTAATTAACGTTGTGAATCTTTTAATTCAATGATTTCAAATAATCAAGTAAAAACATTCTTTCAAGTATTCTATCAATAATTATATGAAAGTAATAACTTAACCAAAGTGATCAAGATCTTTTAAGCTCATCTGATTTGGGTAGTAGTTTGATGATTCCATTCATCTAATGTTTTGATTCATTTGGCCAATGCATTTGTCTAGTTGATTTGAGGCTTTTAGTGTATGAGTCATTTGGTCAACATTCATTTGGTTAATACTATGACTTTCATTCATTAGTCATCTAGTCTACTCGTCTAGTGAATACTATAACTTTTATACTTGAGTCGTCTAATCAAGACTCATTTGAAAATCTTCTTTGTTATGATTCGTTTGGTGTATATACTCTTCTACTAGTACATGTATTTGTCTAGCTCGTGTGTTAAACTGTCAGCTTATATAATCACATATTAAACTTAACAAAATGATGATTAAATATTTGTAATTACTATCTAAGAAAAATATATTAATTTGCAAACATAGTTGTGTAACACTTTATAATATTTGTATCACTTATATTTCCTCCTTATCTTTCATCTTAAACATACTCTGAACAATATTCTTTTAAGAAAGCAACATATGACCATTGTAATTTAAGTGTCTTAGTCTCTTATGCCAATGACAATATTTATTTTCTTCTCTTTGTCACCAAGTTGAGTTTTCTGTTATAACTAAAAGAAAGTGGAAAGCATTTGCTATTTGTCATTTGCCATTTTGTACACTTGATTCTCAAATCAAAGAGAATAGTTGTGCTCCAAACA
Source organism: Vigna angularis (assembly GCF_016808095.1). Classification (NCBI taxonomy): domain Eukaryota; kingdom Viridiplantae; phylum Streptophyta; class Magnoliopsida; order Fabales; family Fabaceae; genus Vigna; species Vigna angularis. Next base: position 25,400,524 of record NC_068979.1, on the reverse strand, counting down.
TTTTCCAATAATACTTAATAAATTTTAATCTAATTTTCTCACATAAAATATGACATTGGCACCTTGCTTTGATATGACGCCAATTCTGCCTTTTCCTTATAATTTAACTTTGGAGGCAAATGAAGAATCCATATCACCAAAAGTATCTTAATCTCCAATCATATGATTATTGCAAGTGTTATAAAAAATAGCATACATTATTATGTCCTTGAGTTGTCATTTTTTAAGCAAAGAACAAGTTTCCTTCACCTTGTTTTGCTGCTGCTTAGGAAGATGAATTATGTTGTTTATTGCAAGGTGACAATCTTTCATTTCTTTTCCATTCTCAAACTCTCTTTTGATGTTTGATGTTGACCGTTCTGACCTTTAAATCTCCTTTAAATTATTGTTTATTGTAATAATACATTCTTCATACCAATAACTTGTGCATAAATCAATTCTAACTATTAAATAATCTCGTCATTTTTTCTTTTTAGTTTGTCTTTTCTATAAGTATTATAAAAAATAATCTACAGACGTACTATTTTCTTATGGGACCATATTCTAAACATCATATTTGGGTATATTTAAAAATTTAATATATAATATGATAAAATATATTTGGACGAGTCTTTCATATGTTTGGTTTAAAATTTGCGTGTCCATCAGGGCCTTGTTCATTGGTCAAAGTGTATTATGTCAGCTTGCATACCTTGATTTGAATTCCACTTTAAAATCTTTTTGGTTTCCCATTTGACTTTTCACAGCAGGAAGGTATAGCATACATATAAATTCAATTAAAATACTCGTATTCACCAATAATCTATATTGAAATCCCATATTAAAATCATATTACAATAGTTGAACAACTGAGGTAAATAGTAATATTTCACCCTTTCATTATGGTGTAGCTGCATAAATGGCATTAAAATCAAGCAGCCAACTTAATTTACAGAATAAAATTACATGTTAATAAGTTACATTAATGGTATTTACGAAAATAAAATGTTTAACTTGTGACACATTTCCTTTTCAAAATTATGATTCTATCATAATGAGTTTACTATACATTCATTTTTGGTATAAAATCCAAGACTTGCACGCCACTACACCATAGAAAACGGGCCCGTATACTTCTACTTCTACATTACATTATGACAGCAATTTTTTTTTCTATATTATTTTTATAACTAAGCTAAAGTGTCTATGATCCTTTGGATGTAAATATATAGAAAGTATTGAAAATGGAGTGAAGTTTGAAAGGAAAAAATATGATGAGATAGATTATATCTGAGTCGTAAAATAAAATATATGAAAATGAAAGTGTTTTTTTATGGTGAAAATGTGAAGTTGTACCTAGTTACAGTGGCAATAGATGTGAGATCTAGGAATTGAACTGAGATGTAATGAATGCTGTGGTTACTTTCTAGTTCAACTTGTTTTTGCTTTACAAAAGGGCTGATATTCTCATCTTCCATTACGCATCCATCATAGGTATACCATACCTACTAAAACTGAGCGACAGATCATAGCATATCATATGATAAGCTAGCTTATATATACACACAAACAAGAGGTGGAAGGGAAAATTTGCAGAAAATAGCTGGAAAAAAATATCTAATCTAGAATTATGCTGCTTTTCCATCTGCTATTCTGAAAAAGCAAGTTTAGTTTTATTTGCGGAAAGAGATATAAAGAAATTTGTAACAATAATATGGGTAGGGGAAAGGTCGAGCTGAAGAGGATTGAGAACAAGATAAACCGTCAAGTGACATTTGCAAAGAGGAGGAATGGGTTGCTCAAGAAGGCTTATGAACTCTCTGTCCTCTGTGATGCTGAGGTTGCCCTCATTATCTTCTCCAACCGTGGCAAGCTCTATGAGTTCTGCAGTGGCCCTAGGTACCCAAACCCCATCAACCTTTTTCTTTCTGTCACTCAGATTTTCTGCTTTTCTTCAACTTCTCGGGCTGTTTTCTTTTCTGGGGTTCTTGATTTTCCCTCCCTGCTTTCATGGGCTGCTTAAAGTTCACATCTTGCTGCTGATTAAGTGGTCTGTGCTTGTGTTTTTCTTTAGGGGTTTGTGTTTCATGAATTTCTTTTATGTTTGTTGTTTTCCTTTGTCTTTGGTTTCTGATTTGTAGGGCTTGATCAAGGATGTGTTGTTTGTTTACGGTTTTGTCTCTTCAAATTTGTTTTCATCTTCCTTACAATTTTCCTCTCTTTTTTCTTTAAAGTCTCAGATTCATGCTTTTCGGTAGAGTTTTTATTGGAAAGCAGCTACTGTCTTCTAGATCTTTTTGATTCAAAATTTTAGCGTGACGATTCTAGTTCATACAAATTATTCTTCTCTAATTATATCTTCATCATGGTTGAATTTTAATTTATGGTTTTGATTGGTGATTAACAATAATTATATCAGTTTCTTTTTTCATACATGTACTGAGCTAAAACATCTCATTTTCTTGTGTTTTATTCAAAATCTAAACTGTTGTAAATGGTTTTTCTGTATAATAAAATTCAATGATTATAATTTCCTTTTCCTCAAAATGTTTTGTAAATATTTATCTCGTTTGCAGTGGAACTTTCTCCTCTTAACGAGCTCTGGTGAAAATTAATGAGGGGGAAATCTCTGTGGTCTGTTTTGCAGCTGCAAAATTTCTTGCAATGAGTTGACATAATCAGAATACTGTGATAAAAATTATTCATGAATTTTGAAGTACTTTCCTTTTGGATTAAGATCCTCTAGAGTTTTCGAGAAATACATAAGATCTTAGTCACTCTTTAACTTCAATATTTGATAATTCAACAAGTAAAGAAGATATAAACTCACATGAACAGTGAATTTATAAGTTCCTGCACTACAGTTCTTTCTGAAACCGCATGAGATTCATTTCCCTTTTGAAATGGATGGTTCATAACTTTATGACCAGCTGGTATAGACTTTAGTCCTTAAACATCTTCATTTTTGTAAGAAAACAATTTTTATTTTTTTATAATCATTCATGCATTTTCATTTTTGGGAGATATATTCTCATTCAACAGAAACAGCCCTTTGAAAAGTAGTCATGAATATCAGATCATGCAATAATTCTAACGAATTGTTTTGTTGAGTTGTGTGCTTTTAGAATGTAAACCTCATGTTAGTTAAACAAAAAGGAACGAATTTTCACCTTCCTGCAAATTGGAATGGAGAAAGTGTTTTTGCCTTGATAAGTGTGTAAAGTTCTTTGTTTCTTAAACTTTAAAACAAACAAACCAGTTACCCAGCATGAAAAAACACTGATCAGTTTTGTTAATAATTAATTTTTATTAAAAATTCCTTAATCATATTTAATAACATTTTTCTTAGTTTTGCTTTTCTACTTGTCAAACTTGAATTTAGATCAATTTCAACAAATCCAAACCTATTTTACTGAGAAGAATAACACTTTGGTGTTCTCTGATTTACAACTATGGTAGAGCAATGAAAACGTGATGTTATGACGTCCAATCTTCATTATAGGACCCTTAAATCATGGTGTGTAGTGAAAAGCAACACTAACATTCTAGATCTTTTGGTAACTATACTTACAACCCCAAGATTCTCTTTGTTGTTGTATACTTGATTCTGATTAGACATTCACCCATATGTCAGAACACATCAAAAGAAAAGAAATCAAATCATGCATTTGCATTCAATGTAAAAGATAGAACTTTGGTACAATGCACACTTTAAATATAAAATGGAATAGATAAATTCTGATGTGATTTTCTGCTAAGAATATATATATATATATATATATATATATATATATATATATATATATATATATATATATATAATCATTGTACGTACATATTTCACTTTAGAAGTGTCATCAAGTACCTTTTCTTTTAGGTTAGATTGGCTTCTTTACTGATAAGTAGGTTTCTCTCTCCTATAGTGATTATATCAGGCATTCATATTTTATCAACATGCATAAAAATTATGTAAACATTTTCTACTCCCTTGGCTAATTAAAATATGTAATTCAGTACCATAAAGGAAATCATATACACAGTGTTAATCATTGCATGATTGATTATGTGAAGTATAGGCTTTACTGATTTACTGCTATCTCTAGATGTGAATCACATAAAGATTAAAGAGAATTGTAGATTTTGCTGCATGAGACAAATTCTGTACTTTGAATAATTACTGTGGATAGGATAATAATAATCATAAGACAATTAATCCTGTGTTCATTTTGTGCATGCCTACTGTTCTATAATGCTATATATCTTCACTGTCATGCATTAAACTTCCTGATCATGCATATGTGTAGATTGGTTTTTACTTACTTTATTTCATGAGAATATGCTTAGTTATCCAAATTATATAAGCATGAAACTTAGAAGAGTAAGCTGATGTGATGAACTTCAATAGTTTGCAAGAGATATTTAGTTTAAGGAAATTACAGTTATCTTTCTTTAGATTATGTTAAATGATACTCATTTTCCTTTAATTTTAAACTAAGAAAATTCTTATGAACAACTTTTAATTTTTAAATAAATATATATTTTTCCTTTTTTTGCCTAATAAATGGCATTCACCTCTTTTGTATTTTTAATGAATGAACACTCTGTACTATTATTTTGTCTTTAAAATATAAAAATGACCAAAATTATGAAATTAAGACTAAGTTTTAAAGTATAAACACTAAAGATTTTTCAGAAACAAAAAGTTAAAAAATAGTTTTCGTGAATTAAAAAATAAATAAATATAAGTATCACTTTCATAAAAACATGATATAAGGTGATTTTTGGGAAGGTGTGGAAGGAGATGAGTGTTTATTTAAAAATTATAAAAAATATAAATGTTATTTTTTTAAAATATAAGAGAAGTAAGTGTTTATTCTAATTAAAACTTCCATTCCAGACAAAATAAGGTTAGTAAACTTTCCTCTACTTTAAATAACTCTTTTTTAATTTAAAAATATTTAGATTCGAATTTCTAAATGTCAAACCAATCATGCCAATAATCATTCTTTGTGGTATAATACTATTACTAATATATTATATGTTCAACAGTTTATAACTAGAAGTTTCTCCTACTTTGATAAGGAGAAAAAATATTGTTCTAAAAATATAAATTTTCAGGGATTTTCACTACTAATAATTATTAAATTATTACTATAGGTTGAATTTTTTTAAAGAAATTTTCTTTTAATTATATTTTCTTAAAGATCCGAACCCAGTTTTATAAACATCAACAACCAGAAAATAAATAAATAAATATATATATATATATACACACACACACGAAACCATTATATCCACATTTAGTTATATCTATATTAAATATCAACAAAACATAGAATAAAATTAAAAAAAAAAACATTTATATATTGAAAAATTTTATATACAAAGTTTGTTTGCACGATAATATATATATATATATATATATATTATTTTTTCTTTTTAATCAAATTTTCTATGTGATGATAATAAGTTATTAGTGTGTTTCAAAGTTTCAACTTAGCAAATGTAATAGTAAATAGTGATGTTTAATATTAATTTTATTATAAATAACAAAAAAAAGACAATTAAGCTTAAATATCAAGTGATATATACATTATTTAGTTTATATAAACTTAATAATACTGGAATAGTTCATTATTTTAAGAATTTTCCTATATATTCCCATCTGGTCCAATATGTATATGTCATAATTTATCTCCGTCTCATACAACTGTCCTTATAATGATTATGCAGTATGAGTTTGTGAATTAAACACAGTCAATATGGTTAGAATTGTAGTACATAAGACAAATATTATTGAGGATAATTGATTCAAATTTTACTTGCCTTGTATTCTTGTATGCTATAATACACAATTTCTTCTAAACTGAACTAAGAAGAAAACTGATATAGCTAATGAGATACTGATTTATCATTGATTTCAAAGTTATATTTGAGTTTTTAAGAGGAAAAGTACTTGACAATTACACTGAATAATTAACTATATTCTAACATAATTAAAAAATTTCAGGACAACAGCATTTGTACTACTCGTTTTGGAAATATGTGCTTGTTCATAGCTGCAATTGACAAAATACATTGTCATGTTAGAAACAGTAAAAAAAGGATTCATTTCATTGCCTATGTTATATGTTTGCATATCCTTGTTCTTTAGGTGAAATATATATGTATTCATATGGTGGGTATTTGTTTCAGCATGGCGAAGACACTGGAACGGTATCACAGATGCAGCTATGGAGCCTTGGAATTACACCACCAACCTGAAATAGAGACACAGGTTCATCTTTCTTGTTTTGATTTGAACAAGTGTTTGATGAAAATGTAACAATTATTGGAAAAAGGGTTTGAGAAAATAGCTTTTTTACCTTACTTTTCAACTTCAAAGTGCTTTTTTTCTGAGTGTGTATGTGAATTATGTATGTGGAAGTAAATGCAATGTGTTAAAGGCTAAGATGAATGAGCATTGGGTTGTGCAGAGGCGCTACCAAGAGTACCTGAAGCTAAAATCCAAAGTGGAGGCATTACAGCAAACACAAAGGTAGAATGGTGTAGTGCAATTATTGAAAGCATGAAACTTAGTACATATTACAGATGCTTTTAGTATTCAGTTTGGTGCATTTGATACAAGACAAAAAGAAAATTATTTGAAAATAATCAAATGTTATAACTTTTTGTTTTTGTTGTTTTCTTTTTTTGCAAATCTTAGTCAGAAAATATTTTCTCCTTCTGTTGTACTAAAAGTTTTCTTTTAGTAATTGAAATCGACTTTAAATGCTATCTTTCTTGTATAATTCATTAAAATAAAATTTGACTTTAATTGGAGAATAACAGAAGCACATATTTAATAAATTGTTGTTAATTGTTTTCTTTATCAAAGTTCTTCAAACATTCGATATTCTTGATTGACTGAAATAGTAATTTATATTTTTTTAATTATTAATAATTACAAGACAATTCCATTAGTCGTAGAGAAAATAGACTCTAAATTCCCATTGTAGATGAATTTGAACCATTATCTTCTTGGATGAATTTCTACATAATAAGAAGAGAAGAAAAAAATCTCTTTGAATTAAAATTATGTTTAAGAAGGTTTAATTAACTTTCAACTCTATCGTAAATTAGTGTATTTTTAATTTAGTCTCTATTAACAATTGTGAGATATTCAATTTCTAAATTTTTTAATTAAGTTTCTATCATTTAATTAATTTATTTTTTGTTAATTAAGTGAAGTGAGTATTGTCTTATCCCATTATTTTGCTTTCTAGTTTCTACATGTTTAGAGAATGTAGGGTAATTTAGTTAATACAAAACATTATTGAAGTAACAAAAATTGCTCGTCATTTTATATTAAATACAATATTGTTTTGTAATAATAATAAAATCTCATTTTTTTTAATACTTGGATACAAGAAAATAGGATGGCAAGATAAGATATTAGTTCTGTTATCCGATTAATAAAAAAAATCAAATAAGAGTGACTCAATTGAAAAATAAAAGAATTTTAAATTAGAAAGTATTCAATAGGGATCCAATTCAAAATTTCAATGAAAGGCTTAAAACTTAATTAAACTTTTATAAAAATTCTTTCATATATCTGTTTTAAATTTTTATTTGACTTATAGCTAATTCTTAACTTATATAAACCTTCATTTCATCCAAAAACATGTTCATATTAAATTTGTTGGCCTTTATATTATAAATTCATTTTAATGATTATTTGTTATTTATTGGTAAAAGCTTTTACCTTAACTCTTTTTAAAAAAACAGACAACAACACAAACAAAAATTATTTTCGGCTTATGTAAAAATGTAGAAAGTAATAAAAAAAAGTGATATTTGTGTAATTATATGAGTAAAAGAAAATGGAAACAAAAATGGTTTAAGTTTGAAGGTATTTAAATCGTAGATATATAGTTATGAATGGCATTAGCATATATATTTAATTGGTTGCATAACTCTGTAGAAACCTGCTTGGTGAAGAATTGGAGCACTTAGATGTTAAGGAGCTTGAACAGCTTGAACGTCAGCTTGACTCTTCCCTCAAGCAGATCAGGTCAAACAAGGTATGCAAATTTGGCATCTCACTCTGTTCAACTAATTTATCATTATATTATAGAATTTGTATCAATAAATCTTCTCATTTTTTATTGAAAAATGAAAATGTCACAAGGGTTTTGCAAAATTTTGTATAGATCATTATACTAAGTATTATATGATATCATACGATTCAACTCCTTCGTGATACCAGTCGTTTTGCTCCCAAAACATGTTCGAATTACAGATACAGATTGATATAGGTTTCTGAATCGGGTCGGGTCGACCCACCCATTTTGATAAAAAACCCTAATATTTTTTCCCTGATACGCCATTCAACTACCATTGTTATTGCTAAAAAGAATGATAGGAATTTATAGTGAAAAGATTACACATTGAGGTGTTATTTCATGGATGGTATGCAGATAGAAAGGATACGGAAGAAAATACAAATTTTAAGAGATAGATAATATTGGTTAAGATTCTAGGAATAATAAAACAACTGTCTATAAGACTTGTAAATACACCTCTGACTATGGATAAACTAACCTTATTTTGAAGGATCTAGCTAAATATTATAGAAATGATATAAATCTAAGTTGAAGCTTTGATGGTGACACTAATATGATGCTTAATGTTTTGTTAGTGAACAAAGTTTTTTCATTAATTGTCTTATTGTAATCAACATAGACGTGATCAGAATTTTACAAGAGCTAAATAAATTGATATTTCCAACGTTATCATAATATATGTTTCTTTATTGTAAAAATGAAAACAGTCATTTTAATATTTAGTTTGAGAAAAGATATTAATATCATATTAAAACAATGAAAAAATTAGTCAATTATCACGTCTAATAAAATTTGGATTGTTATAACTCTGAATTTCATAAAACTCTTAAAAAGAATATAATTTGAAAATTCAAATATATTTTCATCATTGCTTTCAAATGCACTAGTTAGTTTATATGTCACGTTAGAGAGTAAATTAAGACCCACTAAATTTCTCCTTAATTCTCACTAAACAATATGAAATATCTATTATTAGTTAACTCACTATTGTTGCTTTTACAAGCAATTAACTCTTCTTAGGGTGGCATATAATTCCTAGTTTTATTAATTCTCAATATATGCATCATAAATTGTCTACCTTCTTTTATAATTTTCAATATTTCCATTCTTATGATATATTAACCAGCTTAACTAAAAACACAATAAAACTTAAAAAACAAAAATAAAAACGAATTATATTGACCCCTTTTAAATCATATAATAAACGGTTACCAAAATATATCACATAATAAAACTTACTTGCACATCCAAGTGATATTAGATGGATCACATTGATTTACTTTTTATTTATTGTCTCTAAATATAAAGCTCTAAATTATCACAACAAAGTCATACCCTATCTTCATTTTAATTTTGAAAAAAAAAAATTATTAATGTTTGATGAACAAGATAAATAATATATAAAAAGAAAAAAAGTCAGAAACTCGTTAAATTAAAATTTTTAGATAATATAATGACTCTTTCTTACTCTCTTCTAAGTAGAATTATAATTGATATCAAATCTTTCTGTCTCAGAATAATTCACTGAATAAGTAAGCATTAAATGTAAAATATCCTCTTAAATCTTCATCAACTGCATATATTTGATATTTAAATTGGTTTTTTAATATAACTGAGTACTTTACATTTGATAACCCTTCATTCAAAGTATACGAAACATCAATAAAACATGTCCTTTGAAACTGACTAAAAATATATCAATGGTGAACTGAGAAGTTTGGACTCTAAAATCTGAAACTAACTAGTATTAGTAATCTTGACAAACCATTCTTCATAAAGTTTAATAATATTATATTAGATAAAGGATTTTGAATTGAATTTCAAAATCCATATTAGATAAAGGACTTAATTTATTCGTAAAAAGAAAATTTATAACACGCAAGAATCCAAAATGTATATTGAAAATGTTTTTAAAATTTTGAATTAAAAATTCGAAATGCATATTTGATTAGATAAAATTTAAATTTGTGGTAGATAAATATTTTTAATCATACATGTAATTCACATTTTATTTTCACGATTAATAATTACTGTTGATTTTAAATGTTAATATATTTATAATAATTTTGAAATTCAATTTAGAAATAAGGATGAAAAAGGATAATTAACAGGGGGATTGGAGGCTAAACTAAATTCTTTAGTTGAAAATTAAAATTAAAACATTCTCATTACACTGTCATCAGTAAACATAGTGAGTTGAAATTATATATTATGATATTAGATATTTAAGTGAGTTGAAATTCTTATATTAAGTGGAAATAATTTGTTTTTTGATATCAAAGTTATTAGTTTGTATGACTTATTTAAATGAATATAAGTGTTACAATTTACAAAGAAAATAGCCATAATACTTTGACTTGCTTTATGACTTTGCAAAGAAGATTAATTTTATGAAATGTATTATGTTATCCATTTCCTATTGTTAAAGTAGATATTATTTTGGGTATGAGATCAAATGAACAGTTTCAATTGTCTTATATTAGAAGTCTAAGTACTATGTGGAACGGTTCGTTTAAACCATTTAAAGGGTACTTGCACACTGTAGTATCAAAGTTAGCTCAATGTTTGACCATTGGTAATTAATGTAATAGTAAATGAACCTAACTTACTTCTTTACCTCAAACATTTATTTATAAATTTCGGAATAGACTTTTAATTAACCTTTCCATTACATATCATCACTAAACATAATTGTTCTTGTTATAGAATATAACTCTCAAGAAAATAAATTTGTATATTATGACAAGTGTGAGATGAAATTCTTATATTAAGTGAAAATAAATAAATTGTTTCTTGATATCAAATCTCTTTCACAGAGAAAATAGAGTCATAATACATCAGCATGGCTTGGTTTATGACTATGCAAAGAAGATTATCTTTTTGCTAAATGTATTATTTCATCCATTTTCTATTGTAAAAATAGATATTATTTTAGATATAAAGTCAAGATAAATGATCTTGGTTGCATTGTATCATCTAAAGTTCAAATGTTGTCTAAAAATCTGTATTGAACCATTAGTAATTAATACAATAATAAATATATGTAACCTACTTTCCTACTTTCAACCTTTATTTATATATTTCAAAATAGACTTTTGATCAACGTTAGTCCAATTATAGATAATAATATTTTATTATTAAATTGATAAACATTAAGGTTAATGTTCTCAAAATGATTCATAATTAATGAGTTTACTTGATAATTTATCAAATTTACTATTACCTTGTTAAATAATTCAAACTATTACTTATTATCCAGTTTATAACTAATCAGACAATCATATAAAATATAAAATATTATATATATATATATATATATATAATATAATATAATATAATATAATATGTTTTTTGTACAGTAATAAAAATGAGAAAAAACGAGAAAAAGAGAACGAAATAGAATGTAAGAAGTGAAAAAAGATAAAAGGAAGAAAACATTCTCGTATAAATAATACAACTCAAAAGTACATCAGAAATTCTACTCCCAGACAATTATTTTTGTCCTCTTTGGCTCACAGAGGGGTCTCCAATTATGCTTGATTCAGAAGAGAGAAATAAAAAAAAAGAAAAAAGAATCGATTAAAACTGAAATTACTGATTCTGAACATTGAATTAACACTTGTTATGTAATTATCATTTTACAGTTGTATTTATTTTCTGTCGTATTAGACAGATATTTTCTAAAGATTTGATTTCTGGTATCTAACAAGAAATTCTAACAGTGAATACTTGTGTACCGTACACTGTTTGAACTGTTCCAAAGGGTAATCAATTGTGATCAAAGGTGTGTTTGTCTTAGTTTGTGGGGTGGATCTTCCATGCATGGATCGTGGAAACTGTACTTATCTGTGATGTTTGTGTACTGTTAAACAGTTTTAGTATCAGGATCACCCTGTCACGTGAATAACACCAAGTTTAATTTATTATAAATATGATATCAACCTCAGAATTTACGTTGTTTGGTGTACTATGTACACCAAAATTAGCTAACAGTATAGGTGTAAATCGTTGCCAGACTTCAACTGTTTGATAAGACATGTTTGGTTCTAAAAATTCAGACCATAAATTGTCTTAGTCTTGTCTCCAGATTGGATATTCCATGTGCCAGTTGGCCTAATTTTCTTTTATAGTCTATCACTACTGTTAGATTCTGATCATCACTCTCTGAAATTATAATATATTTTAAATCCAACATAATTTGTTTTTATAACTATTTTGATTATTAATATGTGTCTCTTGTAAATTATGTATGAGTTCATCAGATTATAAAGTCACATGGTCGTACAGGATTCATATTAACATTTGGAAATTTGAATAGAAAATTCGCATCTAAATGTTTGTTTTAAGAAAATAAAAGGGTGTTCAGATTAAGTTCAGGATTTATAATTTTAGATTGCTGTGATTGTGATAAGAGATACTCACACAGGAGTAAATCAAACTATTTAGAAAAAAAAGGTTTCAAAAGTTACTGTTTTTAAATCTAATGATTAAAATTGGCTAATTCATTAGAATAGTTAGTTTAAAAAATAAAGCAGTAAAACTAAAGAGTAATTCTTTTAACATTATTTTTCGGATACTAATGATTTCTGATTTTTTTTATTTTATTTTAAATAGATGTTGACTATATTACTAGTTTGGTTATTTAAAATAAAAGGGTGAGTATGACTATGGATTAAATTGAGTTAATAAATTACTAGATATGTGTTTAGAAAATTTTTCTCACATGGACTTCTACAAAATAAAAATACGAAAAAAAAATTAAAATTGATATCTCTATATAAGTTACTTTAATTTATGTATAAATTAATATGTACAAGTTCTATTATATAGCTTAAAAATTTTATTTTTAATGAGTGTATAAACTAATTTTAATTCATGAAGAAGTCAATTTTTTTCACATTTTTTTCTTCCAAAATTTCTTTTAAAGCTCATATCCAAACATTTTTATTATATCTTTAACTCAAATATAAAATAAAACCTCAAACTAACTCTCTCTAAGTAATGAGAATGGTGACTAATCTCAAATTTTTAGTAAGATTTATTTTAAAAAATATTTTTTTCCATAAAAATATATATTAATTCATAGTGAGATGGTCCAAATGTCCTGTACAAATTAATACTTCTATAATTAATGAAATCTTAAATATTTTTAGAGCCTCATTAACAACATGAAATTAAGCAGGGATAGAAAGTTTTACAACTAAAATTTTATCAATTTTTGCGGATCACTTTTGTACTTCACCAAAATATTGTGTGATGATCTTAGAGGAACAATTACAAGCACAGTGTTTATACAAACACTGACAACATAATTTAAGATTTTAAATTATGATACTGCTAACAATACTTATGTTAACTTTCTGCAGACACAGCAGATGCTTGATCAACTCTCTGATTTGCATAGAAAGGTAACACCTTGTTTGAGGTTTTTCTCTTTCATCCTTAAATGAATATCACTTATTCATAGTGTGGCTACCAACTCTGTTTTTCTGTACACACAGGAAGAGATGCTGCTGGAAACTAACAGTATCCTGAGGAACAAGGTACCACAAGAGACACACTTTCAAATGTTTCTAAATATATTTATATTATTATAATGTGGATAGCTGAGTCTGATCTTGCCAATGCTTCTTGAATTTTGTGATCCGAAAATTTTTCATTTGTGGTGAAGTTACTAATAAAATCAATGACACAGATTATTTATTGTTTAAAAGAATTAAACGTGGACCCCCCTTTTTTAGTACATGGGTAGATGGAAGAGAGAAATAGAGAAAAAAATTAATAGATGTGAAAAATGACATGGGAAATAAAAAAGAAAAAGAAAAAATTGAGTAACTGTGGACAATATTAAACAATTCTATATACTTTTATTTAGTTATTAAATATATATATAGTAAATTTTGCATGACATATAAAATATGTTTATAATCATTAAACTCTGTTAAATAATAATTAATGTAACTATTTTGGAGAGTAACGTACTATATAACATTAATTTGATCAGTGATAAGCATTGATTTGAACGTCAACAAGATGGTGATGTGATTACCAACATCCGTGCATTAACTGCATTTTATTCTTGAAATTTTGATCTTACACTTTAGACCATATAATGCTTTGGCAAAAGCTTTTGGTGTCCTTGGTACTTTCCTGCTGAGAAATTCAATCACTGCAGTACACATAATTTAAGCATCATTTTCTGGTTTTTTTACACATTATTCTTACCTAACTTTTTCACCCCTCTTGATGAGAAGACTTCAGTAAATGCAGGATCCAAGTACTCAACCCTACCACCATAATCTAGCCAAATTTTTAACAACTTCCAAAGCTTAATCTATATGCATACACATAACACATGGCTTCAATCACATGATTCAAACCAGTTGCTTCCAGCTTCATCTTAAATTCTATAAAACCTTGTTTTCTTTTCAAGTGTTGTTTATATTGTCATCTATTTGATTAAAAGTGCAAGCTTCATGTTCATGTTTTACAGTTGGAGGAAATCAATGTAGCCCTTCAACCAACATGGGAAACTAGGGAGCAAACTGCACCCTACGATGGCCACCCTCACCCATCAGAGGGATACTATGACACAGCACATTGCAACAGTACATTGAGAATCGGGTAATTTTCTTCTACCTCAGTGCATGAAATGTTGTTTTGCTGAAGTTGAATACTGTTCTTTTTCTTTTGTGCAGCTATGATTCTTCAGGGTTAAATGAAGCAGGAGGAGCTGCAGGAACCTCAGCCCAAAATGCTAGTGAGTTCATGCATGGATGGATGAACTGAATTAATTCACAATTTAGTTTAATTCATGATTGTCAGAAATATGATGCTTATGTAGAGATATTGGGGCCTACAAGAACAGGCTGTAATAATAGGTGTCATGCAGCATAAAATATACTATATATGCTATTCTTAATATTCCAATAAGACATGTTTCGAAGAATTTGATAATTAACATCTTCCCAAACTTCCTAACATTCTATAATTGATCTAAATGCTGTTCTTCGAGACTTATTGACATGTTTATGTTAGTAATGTTACTAAATAAGTGTCAATGCTTAAATTTTCTGTTCCTTGTAATCCACATTTTTTTGCTTCAATCATGAGTATAAATATCTGCATGTGAATCTGTAGTTTGGATTTTGTTTCATCTGTTAAAGCATTGATGCCATTTGAGAATTTATATTTACTTTAGTCTCTTTGTTTTTTATTTCACTGTCATCTCACTAGTTTGAGAGAATTTGGACTCAACTCTTTTAATTATGATTATCTAGTTTGAACTTTTAAATGAGAAAATATGACTTTATTAAAGTGGTATCCAAAGAAAATCTTGCATGTTGGATCTAGCAGGAGCAATTTGTGGCAAAATTAGTAATTTCTCTCTTGTTCAATTTGCCAAAGGAATAACATCTAGAAATAAAAACCTAAGGCTGTCAATGATTATCACGACATCCTTTTCATTGGATGTATGAGTAAAATTTCAAAACCATTGTTTAATAATGATACATGTTTGGTTAGAAAAGAAAAAAAAAAGGAACGAAGGAAGAAAAAAAAGTGGAGTATAATGGTTTTTAGAGCATTTAAAATGAGGAAAAAATAAGAAAAAAAAGTACTTTTTTCCTTTTTTGTTTGCTTGTGTAGAAAGTACAGAAAAAAAACTATATTGTAAAGAAATAATTGTCCTTTTCTAAAGCATAGAATTTGATAATTAATTTGAGTAAAAAAGAAGATATTTGAAAAATATTTCGTATCAATAATGTAGTTCTTCATTTCACAGTTATATTCCAATCAAATTTGCTGAAATGAAAAACCATAAAGTTTGTACAGCTGGCTTATAAATCATCATAAATGAAAGAGATCACATGGAGCTATATAACATCTATAGTATGTAGATGATAAACTATTTTAGGTAAAATTGTGACCTATAAAGAAAAATATAATAAGGTGCTTTGGATTGCTATTTTAGGGTTTGAAGGTTAATTCCTATAATTTTCTCTTTAACATAAATGGATTGGAAATTCCATTAACCCTGCTTTTATTGTATCTAATTTCTTGAAATGATATAAAGTAATCCCTATAGTAGTTTAGTATTGTGTTGGAGAAGCCAATGTAATCATTTTTTATTTTATTAAAGTATTTACAAAATTTAGCATTTTATCTTCCATCCAATAAATACTCTTATATAAAGTAGTAACATAATTTCATTTATTTCTAATTTTTACATAACTTTTTTAAAAATTGTTAATTTCAAGTCCAAAAATTAAAAATAGGGGTGGGAATTGGTAACTTTTACTGAGGATAAAAAATATTGAAAATAAACCATTATTAGTCCATTTGAAGAAAGTGTTAAAATCATTAAAAATCACTGAATTTTTTTAATTTTGTACCTAATCAAACAGAACTGAATTAAATCCAAATGCTCTTTAAATCTATACTGCAACATATTAAGAGTAAAAGACAAAAAAGAAAAGGGTGAATTGCGTTGTACCTTCTTTTTTTTTTTCATTTTTATAAAACAAGTACATTAAAAACCTTTATTATTCAAAGCCTTCAACTTTGACACAGTCAATTCCCCTACTTTTGTTGGAATTGCAAAACCAAACCTCGTTGCAATAATAATATATTTTTAATTATATAAGTAACTTATTAATCTATTTTAATTTAGATCAAAATATAATTTATCAATGATCTAGTTGATAAATTCACTCAATCTTTCCATCAATATTTTTTATAGATAAATATCTAATCCATTAAAAAACTACATAATTTTTAGCTTTAGTTTTTTCTCTCTCTCCTCTCAGCCACAGAAGAAACCCAGCTTGAAGATAAGTTTTTCAGTGATGTTTGAACAAAATATTTCAGCCACAGTCTCTAATATCCTACAAAAGTTTTACTTTTAATTTAGTTCACAAGTTTTTCTAGTGATGATTTTTTGAGTTCATTGTATTACAACTATTTTATCTAGTTTGGAAAGAAAACAGCCAGATTAAATTATACGAGTTATGAAGCATATATTTACTTAGTAATTCAATAAAGTAATAATGAAAAATAATTTTTGTTAATTTTTTAAGATTTATAAATTAATATTATTTATTTAACTTCAATGCAGTGATATAAAATGTTAAAAGAATAAAAATCTTGAAAAAGAAAAGGTTTCCATGAGAACTAAAATTTAAATTCACACATTTTATAAGGATTAAAAGCTGTAACTTAAAATTTTGGTGAAATAAAAAGTAAAAAGAAAAAATGCAGAATCTAAAATCAAAACTCACCCATCTTATTAGAAACAGTGGTTTCAAATTTTATAAAAATTAAAAGATAATACCTTATTAGAAATCAAGTTTATTCTTGTTAATTTTACAGAGGCTAAAAATATATTTAAGGTTTTTTAATTTATTATGAGAGATAAGAATGAAGTAATAGAAGATATATAAGAAATTTCACGAAGATAGAAATTATAAATGTAATTTATTTTAATGAAAACAAATAAATTAGGGGCAACGTATAAAATGAAATAAACCACATTAGTGAACGGGGATGTCACAACAATTTCAAATATTAAAAAACATGAGATATTAAAAAAACATCTAAACAACGAATTTTTTTTCTAATAATTAACTCACAAAATCATTTTCATTATAATATTTAAATTAATACAAAGAGTACATATAGAGAGAGAATTATTAGTTTAACCACAGTTTAAATATAATTGCACCAACGAACCATGAAGGTTCTTCAATGTTTTTATGATCTCTATTTTAAAAAAATAGTTTTGGAAAAGTAATTGTTTTTGGAAATAAGAGTTTTTATGTGAATGAACCAATATAATTAATTAATTACATTGGCTGGATAGAATAATTTTTAAATAAGTAGAATATACTTTGTAAGTTGTACACGTCTTCTCTGAGAATCAAAGATTGTGTGATGAAGATATTAAAATTTAATTAGTCTAAAATTTAAAAATAAAAACAAAAATAGAAAGATTGTAATATAAGATAAGATCTTCTGGAACTGATTGATTTTGTTGAGTGAAAACAAAGTGTACTTAACCTACATAGGTCCCATTTTTAAACATTGATTCCACACTGTTATGGGGAAAGAAAATCACATGCATGGCTTTGTTAGGTCTTTCGAAGAGTAGTGTAGAGTAGAGTAGAGCTTCTTAGGTTAGGTCTACATATTCTTATATATTTTCATCTCAAACAATAATTTAAAACGTATTTTAATACATAAAACTATACTTATACACTTTTTTCAATTTTTATTTTATTTTCCCTAAACATATTTTCTTTTGGAAGAAAATTAAAAAAAAATACATCAAAATTAATAAAATCTCTTCATAGAAATTCACCATTAATAAAGATAGTAGACAATCAATTCACACTTACAGAAAATTACATACTAAAGATAGAGACTTGTATGAGAAAAATTCAACTTAATTTTATAATATTTTCTTTTTTGATTTGACACATTATTATTATATATATTAAATAGCAACATTAACATTCAAAAAGTCAGTTCCCTACTTCACCAGGAACCATCACTTTTTTTTTCGTATATATACAATCCAATTAATATTTTAAATCATAATCAATCATTTAATATATACCAGCCACTTCCTTTCAATTCATTCTCCAATACAAAAGTATTTTTAATTAGTTCTCATTATATAAGATAGTTTTTCGTCGAATTTATCTAAATTATTTAGAAAAACTTTCACAATAATTATCAGGTTTAGTCTAGAAGAAGAAAATTAATCTTTCACAACCTACTGAATTAAAGTTTGAATTTTTCATTAATATAAGAAATAATAAAATTATTATAGTATTATTTTTATTATTATTATAATTATGAAGTTAAATATAAATAATTTTTATAATTTTATTATAAATAATTTTTATTTATTTATTTTATAAATAGTTTTATGATTAAAAATGATTAAATTTAAAAAAAACAGTCAAGTTAAAAAAATTAAAAAATAATAAAATTGATAAAAGAATTATTTTAATTTAGAAAGATTTTATTTAAAAAATAATTTTGAAAAATAAATGTGGAAAATAAGCTCGAAGACCAAAATAAAATCTCATATATATATATATATATATATGTTTTTATTTCTTTTATAGACACTTTATATACAATTTTTTAAAAAAAATACTCTAAAAAATTAAAAATCGTGTACAGTTGTGTCACTACATAGCAAATATGTCCAGTTTTATTATATATTTATCGTTTCTTTTACTTTCGTGTGTAATTCGAATTCATATCAAATAATAACATTTTTTATTATAGAAAATGAAAAATAAGAAAACTATAAAAAATTTATATCATATTTTCTCAAAATGCTTAAAAGGAAAATAAATTTAATTTATTACAATATTATGTGACGACTAAATAATTTTTAAACCTTTTATATATAATTGTAGATGTAAAATTTTAAGAAAATAATATTCTTAAAACAAAAATGTATTCTCACTTGATCAACAAAAGAAATTAATATGATTTGCACATAAAACTAACCATCGGATCCGTTGACGGCTGATAGCGACTCTCCCATCCTGCTCTATCAAATCTATCTACTCTATAATATTATGAACAACTTTATTTCAATTTTTTAAATAATTTTTAAAATAAATTTTAAAAAACTACTTATTTAAGAAGTAGATAATTCTTTCTAGAAAAATATTGCTAAAATAAAAAATTTGATAACTACATAAAATATATAAATATTTATTAATGTAACAATTTAAAAAATATGTTTGGAATAAAGGAACTCAATTATTTTAATAATAAAAATTTAAAATATAAATTGAAATTCTATAAATTAGTTCCATTAATTTAAAAGTACATAATTTTTTCAAACTATTTTTCTTTTATAGCTTTTTCCTTTTTCTTTAGATTTTTTCACTAATGGTGTATTTGTTTGAAGATTGAAAAATGTTAGGATGATCTCAGACAAGTTCTCTAATTTCTTTTTTAAATACAGTAAGTGGAATTTTTTTTCCTTTCTTCTTGGTTGATATGTTCTTTTTGTACATGTAGACCATCTTTGTTCGCATGTTGAGTTTTTTTTAAGAGTCTTTGCTAAACAATAATCTTAATGATATGTCTTAATCATGTTTGTGTTATTTATAATAACAAATAAAACTTCCTGTGAGTCTAAGGGTGTTTTAAAGGTTCTTAAGCTATTTGGTTATCTTAGAGTTAATTTGTCAATAGGAAAAGAAAAAATAAGTTTCCTAAAATCATCAATCCCAAGTATTTTTTGATACTCAGGGACTTCAACTTTTCTAGCAACAGCAACACTCAATCACTTAAGACACACTTAGTGAAAGTTCTCGTTCTAGTCACACTAAGTTTTTCAAAGCTCATTTTCTCTAACACGGAGAGTTTTTTTAGCAATCACAACTTTCTCTTAGTGAAAAGTTACTTTAGAAACTAGGTTTAACCCATATATATATAAAGTCTTACTTTTGAAAATTGAATCAAGAGATCGAAGAGTCAGGTCAGAATTGTCACTATGATAATCGATTATTTTATCAATATTTTCAAAAAAACATTTTCTCGTTGTAATAATTGATTACTAGACGATAATCGATTATCACAAATATACTTTTCACTAGTGCAATTAACGAAAACGGCAGCGGTTATTTTCGCTCATAGACCGCGGTTTTTGAACCGATGCATATACAGACGAGGTAGAAAGGGATAAGTTTTTGGCCTCGGTTCACAACCGAATCAATAAAAGGTACGATTTTGCCTCGGTTCACAGGGAATCGAGGCAGTAGGGTTACTTTTTTCCAATCTGTTCAGAAGGAACTGAGGTAGTAGAGTGGTTATAATTTATTTTTTTTAATTTTGTCTGTGAAAAGTTGTTTCTCAAGCTTCGAGTTCTCCAAGTAAGCAAGGTATCTTCACTCTCGAGAAAGGTCCCCACCACCCAACAACCGTGCAACCTTTACCGGACCACCACAAACCACCACCCGAAGTCTTCTTCTCCAACAACATTCTCCAGAATCACGCCGCTGTCCAAGGCAACCTGCAAGAAACCAAACCAGAAAATCAAGACGCCGCCGCGACTGTAGATCAGAAAGGAGGAAACCAAAAAGAAAACCATTATCGGACCACCACAGAACCACCGGAGAATCAGGACACCACCTCGACTCCATCAATCTTCAACACTCCATCCATCAGACCACCTTTACCGGACCACCACACAACCACCGCGAGAGCCCTCTCTCTCCTTCGCGCAACCTGCAATATTTCCCCCAATCTCTTTCTCTCCTTCGCATCGAACCACCACAACTTCACCAATCTCTCGATCTCCTTCGCACCACAGAGCACCATCTTTCCTTCGTGGCAGAGCACCATCTTTCCCCCAATCTTCACTGTCAATGATACCGTCAGTGAACCCTAAATCAAACTCCCCCAATCTCACTTCGCGCAACCCCGTTCAACCCTAAATCAAAGGCAGCAGTGGCGGACGCAGGCGGCAGGGAACCAACGGCGCAAGGACGAGGCGCGGGCAACAACAGAAACAGAGGTGACGAGCGTAGAGGTAGTGGCACGGCGAGGCAGGCACGAGCATTGGCAGCAGAGGAGCGGCGTGACGAGGCAAGAAGTGATAGTGGTGGACGAAACTGCAGAGGAAGAATGGGAGATGAGATTGGGATCGGAGGGAGTTCTTCGTCCCTGAGAGGGTTTCTTGGTGGTATCTGTTAGCTTATAACCATGTTTAATAAAATGTTAATGATGTGAACTATAGAAAAAGGAATAAAGAAGCTTCATTTTGGGGCAGAGAAGAGAAGAACACAAACGAAATAGGGAAATGTACGGGTTTGGAAAGCATATTATACATCAGTTCTACCTTTGCCTGAGGCAATAAAGCATTATATGCTTCCATTACACATAGCACCCGATGCCATAAGGATGACTTGCCGTGTGGAAGAAGCGTGTCAGTGAGTTGCAAAGGCTTTATGCCTCGGTTCTGCTTTTCACCCGAGGTAGTATCAATTTTTAAAAAGCTGTCAGCCCAAAAGCCTTGGGTTTTAGGCATCGGTTCTGCCTGCAACCGAGATCGTAACGTTGTTCTGCTTCGGTCCTGCATGCAACCGAGGCATATAAGGTTTTTCAATTCTACCACCGTGTTTTGATAGACAGCGATTTTATATGAAATGAGGTATATTGTGCGAGTTTAAAAGCAAATTTTATACTAGTGTTTTGAAAAACTTATTTTTAATTGGAAAATCGATTATCATTTGTTATAATCCATTATTATAAAGATTTTTATAAAAAAGTAAATTTTTTCTTTGAATGTTCTGTTGCTTGGATTCTACGTATTAACTCTTGATAATTTAAATAATATACAAAGATTATAAAACTTCAAAGACTAAATTGTTAAATGTATTTCTTAAATCTCAAAGTTTTTTAAATCTTCAAAATTTCTACATGAATTTTAATCATCAAAACTTAATAAGATGTCCATCTTCTTTTGTCAATAGGTTACTTTAGAATTCCAAGTTCAAATTTTATTTATTAAGATATTTATTTCATAGTCTTGTAAACTGAAAAGAACACTAACCTCTACGAGAACTTTTTAATGTACCAGTACAATTTCAAATTTTCACTCTAAACCTTTAATGGTATAATATGTTGTAAAAAAAAACAGATTTAATAATCCAAAACACGAAAGTTATAGTACTTTGTCTGTCGTAGAGTCATAAAAATGTAAAAATATAGTATCAAACGTGACACCGAAAACTTCCACACAGCTGTTCTGATAGTGATTTAAAAGATAATGGATCATATTTTATATAACTAACTGCAAAAATTGTGGATAAACGGTCTATATCCATTTTCTAATAAGTGCCATAAATAATATTTTCCTAGTTATAAAAACAGAAGAAGCAAATCTCATCTAAGTCTCTTATATTTTTCTCCATCTTTATTTATAAATTCCAATATTATAGTTAGTATAATTATGATTTGACGAATAAAAATACAACTGCTACTGTGTGAAATTAAGTTTATATTTTATATTCATCATTGTCATCTTGAAAATGATTTATAATATTTACTTAACTATCTTTACATAGTCTTATAACAGTCAATCTAGTTAGATCTTTTCCAGGGTTTGAATCTCTTTTATATTGATACGTTCTAACTTTTATATATCTAAAACGTATGTTTGTCTAAAATATTTTTCAAAAAAATTTTCAAAACAATAAATCTACAATCCTTAATTTTTTGTCTCTCGTTATTTTGAGTTAATTATTAAGATAAATAGACTATAATATTTTCTATAAATCTCTCAAATGACTGTAATATTATTAGTAATATCATTTTCAATCCAAAATTTTAAAATAATAAATTTATAGTTTTTTTTCTTTATGTATTGTTCAATTTGAAAACAACCCAACAAATCTAATGCATCATTGTTTTAATTTATGTATTCGTACATGTATAGATATAATATTCATTATAGCGTGGAATTGGTGTGTGATGTCAGCGTAAGTAGCTGGATACAGGTGTAAGAGATGTTTACATTAGCACATGAAAATGAATAGGAAATAGTGTAAAAATGTTCACATTTAAAATGATGTTTTCATTTTCTATTACAATTATTTGTTTATTTTGTGTAAGCGTGTGAAAGAAGTTAATGGTCGCAGTCTCCACATTTATCATTGTAATAAGAGTCCCAGCCAACCAGGATACTAGTTAAGACGTGGAAACACTGTTTTCAACTACGTAAAATAATTGCACGACTTAATCTCTTGTTCTTTATTAATTTTATTTTACTAAAATATTCAACAACATTTTTAACTTTTACAATTCTTTCTATTTAATTAATGAAATGCTGACAATTATAATTTAAATGTAATTTTATTTATAAATCTTCTTGTCAGATTTGAACAAAATATTTTTTATATGGAGTACGAGTTTATCACGAATTGAGTTAATGTCTAGTGAAAGAGTTTCGATTTCCGAAGAGAAATGAATGAGAGATTTAAGTGCAAAAGATTTTCTTATGCTTAAAACTCTGAGAGCTTTAAAAAAATTACAATATATCAGTATAATAGTGAATGAGAGAATGAGATCAGTATGCAATACACAGGCCCTCATGCTCAAAATCCATAAATGATATATATATATATATATATATATATATATATATATATATATATATATATATATATATATATATACTTAATTGGTGGATGAATGAGTTTTATCATTCACTTATTATCAACATAAGTAATTAATTAGATTTCTGCAATGATTTTAGAAGATTACTTTAACTTGATTAAATGACCATTTATTTTTTAAAAAAAACTCATATTTAATTTGGAATAGTTTGATCTAATTAATGGAATGCATTAAGTAACTTTGATTTAATTTATTCTAAGTAGAAATTTGATGAATTGATTCAAACTTTAATGAATTTTATCAATGTAAATAACTTTTGAATATTTATAATCCAAGCTTTAACGAGCTTAATGAATGATTTTAATTTGAGCATCTTTTAGATGGATGAGATTCGAGCTTAATGATTTGACAGGTAAATAACTTGTGAATATATGAGATTTGACCTTAGTAACTTGTAGATGTTAAGACATTCAAGCCTATTTGTATTATGATAACTATTTTTCAAGTGGTATGAATTTGAGAATAAATGCTATTCAAGAAGGAATGTATAATAGAGAATTATTTGGTGAATATATATGATAAGAACTTAAAGAAGAATATTTACAACTCAAAATATCTATGACAAGGTCGAAGATCAAAACACGTCTCTTTTGAATCTTATAATGTTTCATGAAGAAGAGAACTTAAAAAACATGAAGATTATGAACACAATTAAAGAATAATTTAGGAAATTAAATAAATTTTAATTTTATTTTAATTTTGCAAGATGTTAAATTCGATGGGCGAGCTAGCTTATGTATATTGGGTGAGCGAACCTCAATAGGTGAAAGTTCTTGTCTGTAATTTTTTATTTCTGTTTTTTATGTGTTTTGGAATTTATTTTAGGGTTTCTAGGTTTTCTTAAACTTTTGTTTTCTTATGCAAACATTTTTTTAGTATATTATATGTGTTTTCATTAAGAGGGGATTCTCTTGGTTTTTGGATTAAAACTTTGATTCTTATAAAAAATTAACATCTTTATGGCAGATCATCACTTCACTTATCAATCTGTTAGATTGTGGCGTTCTCGTTTCTGTCTTATTCTGCATTCTTCTTTGATTTATTTTTGTTGTTCTTCTTGAGAATTCAAATTCAGAATTTTCAAAGATTGAAAACATTTAACAAATTCTCAAAAGAATTTTGAAAATTCTGAATTTGAATCCTAAAAACACACAACAAATATAAATAAGAGAAAAATGTGAAATAGAATAAGGATGAGGACGCTATAATCTAGAAGATTGATAAGTCAAACAAAGTTTTGCACTTAAGCACTACAAAGAGACAAAGAATTTGCCCGTAGCTCCATCAAATCTACTCACCACCACGACAATGTCACAACCACCATAATTCCTCCACGTTGTCACAAGCAAACGAGAACTCACCACAAGATTCACCATGCACAAATAAAAAAACAAGAAAGAAGGAAGAAGATGAACCAGATTGGAGAATTTATCGACGAAATTTACTGAGGGATTTTTTCTTTGATAATTACCAATAGATTTTTTCTTTGAAAATTATTGATGGAATTTACCAATAGATTTTTCCTTTGAAAATTACTGAATACATTTTTATTGACATTTTTATTCATCGAAATCCGTTAAGAAATGTTGTTGTCGATGAATTTTGATGTTTTTGACAGATTTTCACCATCAGCTATGCTTGTTTTATTTGAAGTAAGTGACAATTATGGCGATGACTTGGTGTCAATGACTTGATGGTGATACAAAATCGAGACGATGACATAGAGGTACAATGGTGGTGAAAGAAGAGGAGAAGGAGAGAATAAAGAGGATAAGTTATAGGTGATAGCAGTTGTGACAGTGATGATGGTGACAATGGAGGAAGAATAAAATAGATAAAAGAGAAGAGGTGGAGGTAGAAGAAGACTAAGTCGCTACTAACAAATTACCAATGACTAGAATTCGATAGTAGTTACTGAAATATTTATTGACAAATATTTAATGATGGATTTTTTATTATAGATAATTACCGACCAATCATGAAATTTGTCGATAAAATTTATGAACAACTTTATGAACAAATTGTTAGTCTTTGATAATTCATTAATAAAATTGAATTAATGACAAATTTTGGCTATTATCAACATATTACGTATGCAATAATACACAATTATTTTTGAATGACATTTTAGTTTATATATATATATATATATATTTATTGATACTATTTTTAATATTTGAGAAATTATGGCTATAATTTGTTTATTTTGGAGACAATAGTCTTTAATATTTGTTTGGTCTCACCTTAATAAATTAAAGAAGTAATTTATTTTTAGAGACAAGAGTATCTTAAACAATAGTAATACTGTAGAAGTGAAATTGGAATGTTTTGTGAATATTAAAGAGTGGAACTTTTTGCAAAGGCCATCTTATTTAACACCATAATCCTCTGTGATGTCCAATTCTTACAGTATATTTACATTAAAAAGATGATTATGAGTTAATGGTAGAAAGGAATTGAGAAATGAAATGTGATTATTGTGATTGAACCATGTCATTCTTTGTTTGTGATGTGTATTTATGCTATTCCTATTCCTCTCCTATGGCTATGGGTGAGCTAGGGAGGAAGGGCAGGCAGCCATATTCGAAAAAGGCAAAGCCCTTAACATGTGGGACCCTCCGTCATTAAAATAAAAGTAATATCATCATCACTGTGTGGCCATAAAGAGCTATACGACACACATGAACGCAGTACAGTGGTGAACCAATGAGACGCCGACAACGCATCCTCCATAAACTACTTCTCCTTTCCCAAACCAGAAACCAAAACCACTTGTCACCAAACCCCAGCTTCAGATATTTTTTCACCACTTCCATTTTGGTTCTCACCTTTTATGGTTACCATAACATTGCACACTTCCGCTCACTGTGCTTTCCCATGACACCACTCTATTCCTGTCCAGAAGAAGAAACATCCATGAACTAACATTCCCACCCTCGCTTCACCATTTTTGCCACCCTTTTACCCTTCCTTCTTCCGTTTTTCCTTCCTTTTTTCCTTCTTTGGCTCCTGGCTTTTCTTCCTTCAAAATTTTACTAATTGCTTAACTCACTACCTTTATATACGCATATATAACTCACAAATAATCATTTAAACAAAATCAACGTAACAACAACTAAGATGGGAAGGGGTAGGGTACAGCTCAAGAGGATAGAGAACAAGATCAATCGCCAGGTAACTTTCTCCAAAAGGAGAGGTGGCTTGCTCAAGAAAGCTCATGAGATCTCTGTACTCTGTGATGCTGAGGTTGCTTTGATTGTCTTCTCTCACAAAGGAAAGCTCTTTGAGTATGCCACTGATTCATGGTAATGCAAATGCCTATCTATATCTATGCATATCAACCATATAGATCTATATCAGACATATATATATATTATGTGTGTTGGTCGTTAATTCAGGTCATGTAAACATATATACCTAGTATATATATGCACTCAGTTTTCTATTTCTGTCTTGAATTATTTTGAACTACTATTTTTTTCTTAATTTTCTTGCCTTTTTTTTGCTCTAAGGGCTTTTTGTGGTTTGGGGTTCGAAACTTGAAAGGAAACTTCATTCCTCTCCTTTATTTTGTTAATACTTGTTTTTTATTTCATATCAAGCCTCGTTTATGATTTATATTGATTGTGCAGAGACAGATACAAAACCAGTTGATCCTTTTTTTTGAAAAGGAGGTATTGTTGTGCAGATAGTTTTCTCAATTTGAACCAGCAAAATATACAGTTACACTTCTCTCTGAGTTTGTTTGCAATTTTTGGGGTAAACACGCGTCAATGGTTTAGTAGTGCTATAATTAAGTGCATATATGTATATATATATATATATATATATATACTCTTTCGAGTGTATATGTTTCTCTCATCAGAAAGAAGAAAATACATTACCCCGAATGCGAGATTCTGCCTGTCCTAGCTAGAAAATCATAGAGTACGACCATAACCGGTACAAGAACCCTAATTTTTGTTTTTCTTTTGGTGAAATTCAAGACGGGGTGAATCTCTTGCAGACTGTGTGGAGGTTGTGACAGTCCTTGCTTCATATTTGTCTTCTTGTTTTCTATCTTATGTCCTTTCAGTTCAGCACCTCAAGCAAGATTTGCTAGACCTTCTTTTGGTTTAGAGTTCTGTACCTTTTCTTCTTCTTTTGAATTATCAAAACTCAAAAGCATCACGATTTGACATTCTTGTTATTAAAGGGTTACTTTTCGTTGATGGGTGCAGCATCCCAGATAAATAATTTTTACAGTAAAACTGAGGAAATTCCTTAATTTCATAGATTTGGATGAACTTATTTTAAAGATTGTCAAATAGCGCTATTAACATACAGGAACTTTTAATTTGAACAGGATGAAATATCTTCACCGTAACTACTAGAGTCATATCATACAGCATATATTTATAAACACCTATTTCATCACGTTATTACGCAACACAGATATATTTTGTTATTTAAACGCAGTAATATGTACTGCAAATACAGTGTAAATTGATATCATCATAGGAGAATAATATTCATTGAGAACTCTTATGATTGAACAGCATGGAGAAGATACTGGAACGCCATGAGAGGTATGCCTATGCAGAGAGGCAGCTAGTGGCAAATGATTCTGAGACACAGGTTTGTCTTGAAATATACACACTCCTGAGTGTAGGCATGTGTAAATTCTCATTTGCATCATTATTTTGCATTAACGTTCTGCAGTACACAATTGATTCTTGTTATACAATAGGCACACAGTTTGGTCTAAGCTATATAGGAACTTAAAAGACTAAGTCATGCATATATGAATGTGTTGGAAATATGGAATGCTGCAAAAGTGATGGAATCAAAACCAATATTTAAATAACAGTACCGGGCAAAACTACAAAACTATGCACTACATGTATATGTGTAAATTGTGCAGGGAAACTGGACCATTGAATATACTAGACTCAAGGCAAAGATTGACCTTTTGCAAAGAAACTACAGGTACACGAGGACCTATATCTAATCTACATTCATGCTTTAATTTTCTGTCATAGTTTGATTTGATCATCCTCTCACACTTGAACCCTTTTACAGGCACTATATGGGAGAAGATTTGGCTTCGATGAGCCTCAAAGAGCTTCAGAGTTTGGAGCAGCAGTTAGATACTTCTCTCAAAAACATCCGCAATAGGAGGGTACGCATAGAACATATACCTTATCATGTTAATTTGCTTTCATATTTCATGTGTATGTGTGTAACTTTGGCACTGATCTGTGTTATGTTTTAATAGAACGATCTCATGTACGAGTCTATTTCTGAGCTTCAGAAAAAGGTGTGGCTTTAACTTCAAGTTTCTCTTGGCTTTATTTTTAGCTTTCTGTCCCTAAAGTGAAAGATAATTATAATATTGGTGGAAGCAAATATAAAATGGTTGTGTCTCTCTGTCTAAAAGAAACTGATATGGAGATTTGTACTGTCTTCTGATTCTCTATGTGTGACAGGAGAAAAGGATACAAGAGCAGAATAGCATCCTTGCAAAGAAGGTGACCAAGACTTTCCTTTACAACTTTCCTTTTTCTCCGACCAGCTAAACTTCATTTTACCACGATAATCAATGCTTAATTTAGTCCAGTTTGTTGCTTATAGACACTATTGTAAGAGTGTTTCATAATATTAGTTTGATTGTTCTATTACTTTTTCACATATATTCTCTCTTTTGCTTGTTAATTCTTAACCTAATGTGGACATAACATAAAAGAACTTCTAGATGTTGAACAGTGAAATTATTTGTATTCCTTAACATAAAATTCCTCGACAATTATATTCATTTGAGTAAATTTATAAATGTCCAATGAGTTACTTAAGAAAATGCTATCTTCCTATTGGTCTCACAAATTCATACACACCTTTCTTACACATTATTTTTTCTTCCTGATTTAGCCCTAGGTTTATATCCATGCTTCCAATCATCTTAATCAAATCTTTCCTTCATCACCACAAAACCATTGTTTCATGTCTCATTCCTGTTTTAACAATTAAAAGAACTAACTGAATTTGAATCTAATAATTCTCTATAATGTTTCCATACCCCAGTATACATTTTATTTCTAAAGAAAGTTTCAATTTTAGAATCATATTTATTATTTGTATAAACTCACCTTAGGTTACAATTGCCATTGAAACTAATACAAGCTTATTATTGTCTTAACTTTTGACAGTTATAGTTGTAATTTGTAACTGACAGAAAGTGATCTTTCCTATAATTATGGAATGAGAACTCAATGAATGAAGTTTTAGCCATATTATTGTAGGTTGTTATTGCTTTATTGTTAGCCATATATGTGTCTTCCTTTTAACTATATCTGATATGAAATCAGATCAAGGAGAAAGAGCAGGCTGTAGCACAACATGCTGTACAATGGGAACAGCCAAACTACAGGGTTGACACATCTTTCTTACCACAGCAGCAACCACTTCCAAGCTTGAACATAGGGTAGGGTAACCTTTCTTATGACATGAAGTTATAATTTCTCATCTTCATTTTGTTTAATTACCCTTTTAAATTTTTTAGTTACAAAAACATTATCTTTTATCTTACTTAAAAAAACCATCTATTTTACTGAGAAAGTAAAAAGAAAAATTGCAGTTGCATTTGTCCATATTCTTGTTGGAAAATTGCTTTACCTCTTTGGAATTCTTCTTTTGGTACTGCAACCCTCCCACCATGTGTAATGTTGTTTGTGCAGTGGCAATAATT
This sequence comes from Vigna angularis, assembly GCF_016808095.1. Lineage (NCBI taxonomy): Eukaryota > Viridiplantae > Streptophyta > Magnoliopsida > Fabales > Fabaceae > Vigna > Vigna angularis. Next base: position 25,369,504 of record NC_068979.1, on the reverse strand, counting down.
TCAATCAAGATGCTGCACCAGAACTAGGAAGGAATGGTCTTGATCTGACCCTGGAACCACTGTATTCTTGCCACCTTGGATGCTTCTGAAAACTTGTTTCCTCTCTGAGGTGGATAACACTATATAATTGTTCGCATATATAACCATAAGTAGTAGTATGTTTTAATGCTTTATATGTTTATTTGGGTCTATGGTTTTGCCCTACTTTGAAGACACTAGTTTGAGAAACTTTTGTTTGTAAACATATTGAATTTGAAGCCTAATAGTGTAAACTTTTGTTAATTTATACTGTTTTCCTTACTTTGAAGATCACCTTAATTTGTAAGGTTTGTGATATGTAATTTTTAGTGTTTCTTTTTTTATGTGTGTTGTATATTTTATCTTTTGTTGAGTCTATGATTTTAAGATTATTACATTAATTGTATTTGATATGAATAAAGAAAAGGGAGAATGGTTAACAAACAAGTGTAAATTGTTTAGTTTAAAAATTAACAAGACATCAATAATATTGATTAATGATGATCTTATACATGCACTTCTAAAAATCTGTCATATTTATTATTTTTATTCACTTGTGTTAAAAAATAAAATCTATAATATATCCTTACAACTCTCTTTCTTCCTTCTTCTACTTCTTCTTTTACCAAATACCACTCTATTTATTTATCTCTTTTCTATTTCCACTTTTTTGTCATTTTATTTCTACAAATCATATTTCGTATTGATTTCCATTATAAGGTATAATTCTGATGATATTAACTAAAAAATAATGCTTGAAATAAATTGAAATTCTTTTGTTCTAAGTAACTTGAATTTGGATATAATTTGTATTTTCGGATGTGGTGAACTTTTTCATAAAACACGTGAATTTACATACAACCTTGTCAAAATAGATCCATTTTTATATACATTTTGATATTTTACCTATTTATTTCCTTTAAGTTTTCTCTTTTTTAATTTTTACATTAGAATTTAATAGTTTTTAAAATGAAATTGTCAATATTAAAAAAATGTCACAATTTAAATGATATATTTTAAATCTAAAATATAATTTATATAATTGTACGGAAACTTTCCAAGATCATCTCAGTCACCTAATATGATAAAATCTCAGTGTATTCTCAATATTGACTCAAATCAATAAGTACCTAACATCTCATATCATGTCTAGATGACCGATATCTCCTTGATCAACACCAAACAATGTCAGCTAGGACTTAGCAAACTTGGAGATAAATTTATTAGTTAAGTTAACCGCTAAAGCATCTTGACAAAGCATTAAGCAAATTAATAAACCTTATACTTGTGGACAAGATTCATGAAGGTAAAAGTCTATGAATATAGTATAAATAACACAGTTCACGACGTAAATTAATTATGTTCATTATTACAACATTTATTACTTCGAGACGTATACTCCTAACTTGAGCGGAGTGTCTTTTGCTAGCACACCTCTTTCAATTTGAAACAATACCGGGATCTTGAAGCATTTTGGCTTAAGAGTTGAAGAGCTTACTTATGAAGTTTTTGTAGGGTATTTTTGGTCATGTAAGAACAATAGGCAAATATATATGTTCTTACAAAGTAAAATATATCCTACGAAAACTCTAATAAGCACTACAAACACTCAAAGCTTCCAACTTCAGGGGTACTTGTCCTCTCTTAGCCGAATAGGGGTTATGTCTGCAGAAGACACTCTAACACTTAAATTATTTAAGTGCGTTAGTGATGAATGCATATTGATATCTTCATTTAGCCTTTAATATTGGATTCTTAATTAGTTTTTATAATTTAATAGAATATTTTAATTAGGATTTGCTATAATTGGGTTTATTTAGCATGAGATACAAAAACATGTTAAAAATAGTTTTTTAGTTGCATAAATGTTCTTTGGATATTTTAAGGTGTGTTAATGCAACTGTAGTTAAGTTGAACTCATTGATGTGTGGAAATAAATTAGTTAAAGTTTCATGATACCTTAAAGATAAGGATAGCAAATAATCAAGACTAGAAGTCAATCCAAACATAGCATGAAAAAGTGAAGAAATTTGGCTAAACCAAGAAGAGGGAAGATGCATCAAAAATTAGATCTTGCGGTTTTATTTGTTTATTTATTTTTCTACTACACGAGGTTTGATAATTGATAAATGTTTATGATTAAAATAATTTAGGGAAATATATCTTAAGATATTTTATTTGATATTATTTAACTATATCAATAAATATCAAAAGATAATATTTACCAAATCTTTTTTAATCTAGTGTATATCTTCTCAAATATTTTTAGATCTCCACAACAATCAAATATATTTTGAAGATGTTGGATTATTTAGAAGATAATTGGAGGAGATTACATTATCATTAAGAAGATTACATCAACAGAAAAGCCTGAAACAAAGCTCAATCCAATTTCTATATAAAAAGACTTAGGAAACACATTAGGGAACTTAGGAACCTTTTGGGGGGTTCAAATTTCATCCTCTCTCTTCTTTCATGTTCTTCATCCTATATTCTTCTATTTTCAGGTTATTTCATCATTCCATGGAGTGTTAAGCCTCTATGGTTGATTGTTTCCATTTGTCTTGGAATATTTTCACAATTTTGATCACATTTCTTGTTCTCATGCATGATGTTTTTAGAGATATTTTCTAGAAATTCCAGTTTTGATTTTAGACTTTCATTTTCACTACTTAGAACCTCTATTCTATTTTCCAACCACTTGTTTTCACTTTTATACTTATAGTTTGAGTACTAGAGTTTTCTAGCTTTCTCATGCAGTTCTTGAAATACAAGTAATTGATAATACTTATTTTCAATGCTTTCAAATTCAAAACTACTCACACTACTTTCAAATGATGTAGATTTGGCCATCAAGCAAAAATTTGTTTCTTCTTCAAAGTTCTCATTGGATTCATTAGAGGTGTTGGATGCATTGTCCTCCCATGCTTTCTTTTTCTTTTTGTGTCTATTGACATCATTTTTCTCTTCTAGTTTCTACTTCAGTTTGAGTACACGACACTCTAGCTTGATATGTCCTACTTTTCCACATTCAAAACAGGTGGATTTTGCAGTAGTTCTGACAACAGATTTCAAGGCAATCGTGTCTCTTTTCTCTCCTTCTTCTTCTTTGAGTCTCCATAATTTTAACTCGTGTTCTCTCAATTTTCCAAACATTGTGGCCATGTTCATTGTAGTGAGATCTCTGGATTTTGATATTGTAGTGACTTTGGGCTGCCACGTTCTGTTTAAGCTCTTCAAAATCTTGATGTCAAGTTCCTCTTATCAAATGTTTTTCCAAGAGCCAATAGATGATTGACTATATGAGTAAATCTTTTCTATACATCATATATGTTCTTTCCATTTTTCATCCTAAACATTTCATACTCTTGAATAAAGGTGTTCTAGCCCTTTTAACTTCATATGTACCTTCATGTGTTACTTGAAGAACATCCCACATTTCTTTAGATATTTCACACATAGAAACTTTATAGAATTCATCAAGGGTTAGTGCAAATGATATTATATTTTTACCCCTCACATCATAATGTGCCCTCTTATTTTTCATCCAGATTCCATTATGAAAACTCCTTAGGCATAATTTTTCATTTTCAATCTTTGTAGGTTGAAAAGGTCTATTGACAACAACATCCTATACACCTTTGTCCACTGATTCTAAGATTTTCATTCTAATTTTTCAAAAAAGGTACTTTTCTCCAGCAAACAAAGGTGGTCTATTTATGGGTGCCCCTTCGCAAAAGTTTGAGATATATTGGTCATGATAGGATCATTTTATTGATTAAAATTTGATTAACAAGCTCTGGTGCCAATTGTTAAAATTGAATGATCAATATATCAATCAAGAAATGGGTGAATTGGTTTAAAACTGGTTTTATCATTGGAAAAATTAGGTGTATAAAATATGTTAAAGATGAACTTGTCAATTTTTTAAAGAATTAAAAGATTAATAAGTAAGAACAATAAAAGAAATCACACAAAGATTTATAGGGAAAGCTTGAACCTTTGAATCTTCACAATGGCTCCTCCAAAATTACTCCAAAAATTCTCACAAAGGATTATTGTTTCACACATTATAGTTATGAGAATGTTTCAATACAAAATTTGGACGATGTGTGTTTTCAAAACTTTACGTCATTTATATATATCAAAATTTGGATCATAGAAGAATTTTCCTTGTGATGAACGAAAAATCATACATCAATATCAAAATTAATTATTTAAAAGGTCCATCAATAATTAAGATAATAAACAATCAAGTAAAATTGAAAAAGATTTAATATTATTCTTCATTTACTACTGATAAAAACTAAAATCCTCAAAATAACCTATTTACCAATTATTTGTTTTCCTAAAAAAGAAATTCAAAAACACGCATATAAAAAGAATTCAATCACTACCTTTAAATACCATCACTAAGAGCAACGACGTTATTTAAAAAAAAATCTAAATATTGCAAGCAAATATTGATGTATTAAAGTAAATAAATAAAAATTTAAAATGTTCAAGGTTTTTGAGATAAATTCGATAATCTTGATAGATAAATTTCTAATATATCAAATACATAGTCTTATTTATCCCAAAAGATTTACTTAAAAGGACTTAACTAAACAAATTATTGTAAGAGTGGTTAATTATTTTCTTTAATTCATATTTTTCCCATCATTATGGAATCAAGAGGATGTAGAAATTCAATAGACTTTGAGAAAAAGAAATACAACGAGATAGTAAGCCATGATATACCAAGAGAAGCATATATGAAAGGAAGAAAAAAAAATGAAGACAAGAAAATGAAGAAAAAGAAGGGCTTATTGGTTGGGAAAAAGATAGAAAAGAGTTATATATTTTTTTTCCATATTATTTTTATTTTAATAATTTGATTTACCTTTTTCTTTTTCAGAATTTAATAAGCTAATGATTTTTTCTATGTTTCAGAATACGGTTAACATGTTAACTAATCGATTACGATAAATTGGATTGGATTTTGCGGTTTTTTCTTCTGCAGTACCTCATGTGAAAGGAGGAATCCGTTTTTTTAGAACTTTTAGAAAGGCTAAAATAATTTATTATGACTTTTTGGCACCATATTGTAGGGTGATCTTGAAAGATATGAAAGATCTTCCTCCAAGCCGTACATATGACTTTCATCGGCTTTCCACATAAAGCTATATGTATCTATGATATCTAGTATGAAATTTTGTATATATTTTAAATGACTTAAAGTCTCTAAAGAAACTAACAAATTAGTTGAGATTACACAAAATAAAATAATCTAAATTACGATTTAAATATAATATTCACGTATGAATGAAAATATAAATAAAGAAAAAAGAAATATTTGAAAATACTTATAGACACATAGTCTTGATTCTGTGTTAAGCTATAGTTCATCAAAATCAATCACCTGTAAACCCACATAGGAACAAAAGAGTGTCAGTGTTATATATATATATCAAATCATGCATTTTCTGAGTCTTTGTAGTAACAAATTGTTTAACTAAATTTTATTTATGGAAGATTTCATGTACTTACCTGCCTACAAAATGGACAGGTGTTATTTCGCTCCTGCCACTCTAATATACAGCAAAGGTGATAATGGTGATTGCACTTTGTTGTAATCTTGGGGTTTTCTTCGCTGTATTCTGTCACATATAAACAAACATGTACCCTAATTATCAATTTATCAATTATACTAAAGAAGTACTATCTAGGTTAATATTCCTATCTTTTTCTCAAATATATATTTGAAAAATATTTATTAAAACAACAAATTCTTAATATGTTCTGCTAATCTCAAAATACTAAACTGCATTATCATAACTGCATATACGGAAACTATTCACTAAAATATAATATATATATATATATATATATATATATATATATAAAACAGATTAACTCGTATATAAGAAATTAACAAAAAAAGTCACGGAGAGTCATATATGAAAATTTCGTCTTATATTAAATAATGGGAGCTCACTTATTAAAAAAATATAAAAAATTAATTAAAAATATAAAAAATAAGATTTAATAGACAAAAATATTTGATAAAAAGTCAATAGAAAACATTTAAACTTAATTAAATTATAATAACATAAAACTAAAATCACCTTCAAAACAGGTAGGACAGTGACAGTTATCGTCGGAGGAAGAGTTACTAGGAGTCGATTTTGAATAGTCCTCCATACTTTTGGGCGATATAGTTACACCAGCTTCCGCCACTGAATTATTTGATCCACTCTGCCTTGAGGGCTGTCAATGCCAAAACAAAACAAATATCAAATAATCAATTTATTTTACTATGTAAAAAAAACTTCTAAAAGACTAATAAAACATAAAACATTTTTACATGAAAAGAGAGGAAACATAAAACATTTTTACATGAAAAGAGAGGAAGAGGAAGTAATCACCGCAAGGAATCGCAATTCATTAACAATATCTATATCATCTACATTTATCTCATCTTCCCGATGTTGTCTTCCCCTAAAACAAGAAACAAAGCAACCCATTATAAACTTTATCAGTAAAACGAAGTCTTCAAAACACACTTATATATACACACAACAGAATAAGTTACAAATCTTCTTTTTATCAAATCAGTTTCTAAGAATAACTACCACATAAAGTTTTAATTTTCAAAAATGATATGTATATATTCTTTTATATTTTTTTATTGAGTTTTTTTATTTAATTTATGTGTTAGTGGTTACAAAAACTAATTAATATAAAATAATACTTCTAAATGAATTTCATTGGTTGTATTAGATGATGATAAAGTGTTGACAATAAGTAAGTAATGATAATGATGATTCGTTATTTACCATAATTTATATGAAAATAAAAAAAAATAGCAAAAAGTCACTTAGAGTCCAAAATAATGTCGTATATTAAAAATCAAACTTCAAATTTCTTAATGCATGAAAGTTGGTTAAATAATTGGAAAAGATACAAACTATATTACTTGATAAAAAAATTAATTAAAAAATAGAAAAAATTAAGAATTTAATAGACAACCATATTTAATAAATGGTCATTTAAACTTAATTAAATCACATTAATTTAAAACTAAAATCACCTTATTCAAAAGAGGTAAATAGAGATTGACTTTTTTTTTATGACATAACACAGAACAATTTAATATTAGCCAGATAGCATACTGTGTTTTATATTTACTAGCACACTTTTCTAACCTCAGAATTGGAATATTGGGAAACCGAATTTTAACTTATATACTTTTCTTAATCTTAGGTTAGAATTCGGTTTCCGAAACCGTTCTGAATTATATATATATATATATATATATATATATATATATATATATATATATATATATATATATATATATATATATATATATATATATATATTATAATTTTAGGTTTGAAATTTATATTTTAAAATTTTTTTATAAAGACTTTTATTTTTTAAGCATTCATAGAAAAACATCTAAATGACTATTACATGTACAAAAATTTGATTTTGTAAAAAAATTTAAATTGCAGTATTTATGTGAGAACGTAAGATAACATGTTATCAACTTTGACATTTGTTGACTATTTTAATCATTACTTTTTTCATATATCTCTCAATGATGTGATTCTTCTTTTATTAGAAAATAGACTCAAAACCCTTTTCAATGACATCTACAGTTAATCCTTTAAAGCTAACGTTTTATATATTTCTGTCAGTTCTGACCTTTGTTTGTTGTTTTGCTCTTAACTTTTTCTCTAAACTTCAGTTTTCAAGCTCTAGTCACACTTAAACACTAAAAGAAGTCTCATCCATTGAAGAAATATGAAAAAATTACGAAAAATCTCTTTAGTTACTTGTGTGCCCACAGTTAGGTCCTACCGCACAAGTTTTTGTAGAAAACCAGATTTTTTTTCGTGTAATCATTTACATGTCCTTGTAATCGATTACAAGGGAAAAAATGGCCTAAACTAGTTTCAGGACTTAGCTAACATGATCACACCAACATTGGGTCTTTCCTCACCATGGACTGCCCAAACCTCGATTTTCATGCTCTACTCACACTTAAACACTAAAAATAACTCTCATTCATTCGAGAAATATGAAAAAATTACATAAAATGTATTTGACTATTTATGTACCCACAACTGGGTCCTGCAGAAGATTTTTGTTTGTGTAATGGTTTACAAAGTCTTTATAATCGTTGCAATGGCCAAAATGGCCTACACATTTTCAGGAGTTGAGCTAACTTGGTCATCAGACCAAAATTGGGTTTTTCTTCCACCATGGATTGTCCAAACCTCAGTTTTCAGGCTCTACTCACACTTAAACACTAAAAAGAAGTCTCATCCATTAAAGAAATATGAAAAAATTATGAAAAATCTCTTTGACTACTTATGTGCCCACAGTTGGGTCCTTCAGCACAAGTTTTTGTACAAAACTAATTTTTTTTTCGTGTAGTCGTTTATAGGGCCCTTATAATCAATTACAGGGGCTGTATGGTCTACACTTCCCAAAGGCAATTTGAGTGACATAACATATTGTCAACTTTGATCTATGCTGATTATTTTAATCATAACTTTTTTCACATACCTCCAAATGATGTGATTCTTTTTTTATTAGAAAGTAGACTCAAAACTCTTTCCAATGACAACTAATGTGTGATTTTTGGACATCTGAGTAGGTACAGTTTATTCCGCTAACGCTTTATATATTCTTGCCAGCTCTGACCTTTGATGGTTGTTTTGCTCTTAACTTTCTCCACCGGACTCCAAATGAGTTGATTCTTGTTTTGTTGGAATCTAGACTCAAAGAGCTTTCAAATGACTATCAATCTATAATTTTTAGACCACTATACAATATGCAGTTAATTTTCCAAAAATAATGTTTTTCTAACCTTTTGTAAATGAGTTTATTTTTAAGTTATTATTTCATGTTTTGCATGGTTGAGTTTAATGGTCATGAGTAGTGTTTAGTGCACTAATAAACATATTACACTGTTTAATTGTTAAGTAAATGCTTTTCTATAAATGTTTAATTATAAAAATAAAATTTTAAATATAAAATTCTAACCTAAGATTAATATATATATATATATATATTCGCAATTCGGTTTCCGAAAAACCAAATTCTAACCTAAAATTAAAAAAAAAACAAGTTAAAATTCAAAAACCAAATTCTGACCTTAAAAAAAATGTTACTAATGTAAATATAAAACTGTGCTATCTGCGTAATATTAAATTCATTATGTCGTATGTGAGAAAAAAAAAATGGACAGAGATAGACGAAGATGTTACTACGGTGGATTCTGAATAGTCCGTACAATTTGGCAATATATATAGTTCCATCACCTTCCGCCGCCGATACAGGTGCACTGAATTTACATTCATCTTATTTTATCTTGATGCCAGCTGTCAACCACGCAAAAAGAAAATCAAATATCAAACAATCAATTTATTGGAATTGTTATTACATAAAAGAAATTAAAAGTTAATTTTTATATTATGGGTACTATGCTACATGAATTTTAATGATGAATTTTTCCGAAGAGAATGAATAGATACAAATAATACTAACAAAACATAAGAATGATTTAATATTTCAATTAATAATTATATATAATGCAATAAGTTTTTGAATTTTTTTTACATAAAAAAAGAGAAATAGGAGGTTACACGAGAAAGAGTAAAATTTCATCTTCATAGGATACATGTAACGATGAATCTCATGTTTGAGGATCTTTTGTTATCCTCAACTAAGAAAGGAAGTAATTTATTGTGAGATTTGATCAGTAAAAAGAAATATTCAAAACACATAAGTTAAGTGTTTACACATATAAATACATTATACAAACACACACCACAAAAAAACATACAGATATACATACAAAGACACACAAACATACATATAAAAACACATACACAAACACAGAGACAAACACATACAAACATATAGAGACGTAGAGACACACACAAAGATACAAACAGAGATACACATATACACAAACACATAAAGACGAGACACACAAATACAAACAGAGATAGACACACAAACACACATAGATACATATACACACAAAGGCACACGAACACACACATAGACACAAACACATTCACAAACATAAACACAGACAAACACACATACACAAAAAAACACAAAGACATAGAGACACACCAACACAAACAGACACAGACACACATAAACATAAACAAACACATATGTAGACACAAAAACATACAGACACACGGACATCACAAACACAAACGCAAGTAAACACACACAGACACAGAGACACGAACACATACACAGACACGAACATACACACACAGACACAAACACAGACACAAACACACAGACACATGTAAAACAAACACAAACACATACAGATACGGACACAAACAAACACATACAAACATAAACACACAAACACAGACACACTCTCTCTTTGTACGATTGTTATATGTTGTGGTTGACCCAATCCAAGAACTTGGCGTTGATAAGTATAGGATTAGAATGATCCAGCTTTGTATATGTTTTGTTTTAAAAAATTTAGTATATTTTTTACTCAGTGTAATAATATCTTTAGTTACATAGAACATGTATATATGTATGATTTTTATATTAGAGTTATATTTGAAATAATTGTAATGACATAATGTATGTATATATTTTTCTTGAGCTATATGTTTTTTCATGAGGTTTTCTTTAATAGTTTAATAGTTTGATACTATTAAAATAAAATGTTATAAATAATAAATTAATATTTTATAGAGATTTATTCATGATAACAAATATTCTATTTTTCTTGTTCAAGATGGTAATAAGACTATTATTTAAAGAATTAAAAGTTACATATTAAATGTATTCATGTTTAGATAAACATTTAAAAGTAAGAGAAAAAAAAAACGTATAAGACATGAATTTGATTTATTAAATTAAAATTAATTTATATATAAAGTAAAAGCATTTCTTTCTAAATTACACGTAAAAGGCTTTGCAAATTAATCATAATAATATGTATAAAAAATAAACCTATTTCTTTTAAGGGAATGTACAAAACCCGATATACATTAAATTGAAACTTATTCAAGTTTTATTTATAATTTTCAACATTAATACTCTATTAAAAATATTAAAAAAGATTAATCAAATTAAATTCACCTGTGTGCATATATATATATATATATATATATATATATATATATATATATATATATATATATATATATATATATATATATATATATATATATATATATATGAGTAAAAAAATTCGTTAAGAACAAGGATTTTTCGATACTGAAAAAAGTAGAAATTCTGCAGCTTATAATTTTTGTTTTCCACTGTTTATATACATTAGAGATTAACTTACATAATTTTTAACTATAAAAAAATATTTTCAGTTGACTAATAGTGTTGTGCATTTCTCCTATTTGAAATCGTAATCTGTCCCATCGTCTGCATTTTTTTTTTCACAAACACATATTTCATTTAGGAGTTAAAAACTATTTAATTTAAAGAAAAATTGTATTAGGTATTCAAAATAAAAATAAATCTCCAACTTATGTATACCTATAAGGAAAAGAAAAAGAAAACAGATGTTGGACCTTCACTGTGGGCTTTTTTATCTTTCCTTTTTCAATTTGTTTCTCCCAATTTGATAAGGGAATAAGGTGAGCATTCCTAAATTAGACAACGAGGCAAACAATCACTTTTCAAATTGACTTATAATTTTCTTGTTTAGAACAAAAGCAAAAATTAGAAAAATCTAAAATAGGATAAAGATTTCATGAATGTGACACCATAACTAAAATGGTAATTAAAAACAAGTTGAAGTCATAGCAGGTTTCACTCAAATAACCTAATGACTTTTATCATTCCAATCAAGAATGGTTTTGTTGGTAAGATGGGAGAATCTTCTTTTGCCTTCAAATCAATTTAGGATTGGAGATTTTAGGTGGAGAGTCAAACTTAGAAGTTATAATGTAGCTTTCATGTTCTTCCTTTTTCTCTTTAATATTGGTGTTTAAAGTAGATTCTCCAACATTAGTTGTCCAATTTACTGCCATTAATTTGCATGGACAAAAAAATAAGCTTTGTTAGGAGAGACTTCATGTGCATCACATGTCACTTGTTCATTTGCTTCTAAATTGTCTCCAAATGAACATTTTCACCTAGGATGCCAAAACTTAGAAATTTTTTCAACTCATAATTAGAGATGTTGGACCACAGAATAAAATCATATAACTATGTCACATTAAAGAATCACCTTTTGTAGTTTGATTTTTGTGTAAGAACTAACTGGGTTGATATATGTCAGCTGCCCCTGTTCATAGAATATGAATGTCAGAAAACTGCATAGTTTTTCATTTTGGTTGGTGTAAGAAAATATGAAATGTCATTCTCAGAAAACATGAGACTGAAAATATTGATAAAAAGCTGGATAATGTTGAGGGAATATTTTATTTTATTTCAGTTTTCTTAGATGTCACAAAACCTTTGAAGTTCTCTTTTTTGAAAGAGAAGTCATTGACATTATTTGAAGGTGAGCCTTTATCACATTAATAATTGTTTTATCCTTTTCTTATGGGGAACATGACTCTATTATTAGTATCATCAAAATGAACAAGAGCATGAAGCGTAGGAAGAAAGCCAAATGAAAAAAAGAACTGACTATAGGTTTGTCATGATAGTTCACAACGTTTTTGACAAGAATTTCTGCAATAATTGCAACCCAAGTTCTCTAATCTCTTTGCCATTGTAGCAGACCTTGTTTTTGTTACAATCACTGATTTTCATGACTGATGTGTATATATAATAACCAAAAGCTGCATCATTAGAAAACTATGCCAAGAGTGAAGGGTACACAGTTATAGTCTTTCACAACCATAGCATTTTAAAGCTGAGAACCTAACAGTCCTTGTTATACCTTAACAAAAGAAAACAAATAAAGTTGTAAAAGCAAAAGGGAAAGAGAAACATCCTGTAATGATAAGCAAATGGGGCTTTCCAAATTGCAATCAATAAGAGAACAAGCCTCCAATGAGTTGTTAGAAGGAGAAACGAAGTGGTCTAATAATGAAATTGATTTTTTAACCATGTTTGAAGGGTCCTACTGCTTGATGAGAAGCACGTTGATGTGGAGCAATTCAAGGCCCCCCACACAAAGGAGAAAATGGAACCAAAAGAAACCAAGAACTAAGAAAATGATAATCGGAAAAGTAAAAGAGAAAGCAAAGCAGAAAATGAGCTATGTCCCAGACCAACATTTTACAAAATTTGTCAGCCCCAGCAGGTATTATTGTTGCTCTTTCTCTGTTGTTCTGTTCATTCTCCCTTATAATATAATTGGTGTCTTTCTCCATCTACACTGCAAAGCATGGGAAAGAGAGGAGCAAGGTTACCAGGCTTCTGCCTCAACAGAATAAGGCCTCATGCAAGGGTGCGTTCACCTCCTGCACAAGCCAACAAGCATGAAAACACCACAATTGCCACCACAATTGATCAGAAAACTGAGAATTCTTGCAGTTCATGTGAGGAGAAATCTGATGAAGGTGTCAAACAAGGGTCTGTGATTGGTAGGAAGATCATGATTGTGGTTGATTCTAGCCTTGAGGCCAAGGGTGCTGTGCAGTGGGCACTCACTCATACAGTTCAGAACCAGGACACTATAGTTCTTCTTCATGTCATGAAGCCTTCTAATAAACAAGGTGAAAACATTTATCATAGCTTTGTTTTTCCATTCAACGTTGACTTATTTGTTAAGAAAGAAAGTGATTGAATTTGGTTAACACAATGTAGCAGGCACAGATGATGAAGAATCCAGCAAGGAAATAGCTCCAAGGGCTAATGAACTTGCTTCCTCCTTCAAGAACATGTGTCAAGTAAAGAGACCTGAGGTGAGCTCAATTAGTTCCCTTTAGACTTTGTAGCTTAAGGTATATACCATTACCTATAATATTCAACATTTTCTTACCCCCATCAAACACCTTGTTTGTAATGTGTCTCAAAATGCTAGAATTAATCAAAAGTTGTTGAATTTCTTCTTTGGATTTTCAATCAAAATTGCACATTCACAATTCCATTGAATTACATGATGTTGGAAAGTCATCAATGGTAATAAGTGAGGCATACATATATATGTATTACCACTTAATGAACTCATATCAAACAACATGATTCTGATAGGTACAAACAGAGATAACAGTGATAGAGGGAAAGGAAAAGGGTAAAAAAATAGTGGAGGAGGCAAAAAAGCAAGGCGTGGCACTTCTGGTTTTGGGGCAGAAGAAGAGGTCCACAACATGGCGTCTTCTGATGATGTGGGCAGGGCAGAGAGTAACTGGTGGGGTGGTAGAGTACTGCATTCAGAATGCACATTGCATGGCCATTGCAGTCAGAAGAAAAAGCAAGAAGAGTGGTGGATACATGATTACTACCAAGCGTCACAAAGATTTCTGGCTATTGGCTTAATCAATGAACCAAATTTATGGGGTGTTTTGAGCTTCAAGATATATACAAGTATAAATCATGAATCATGTTTTTGGTGTCTGTAATCCACAATGTTTGTACATAATAAAGTGTGCAGAGAATGAAAAAAAAAAAAAGGGATTGGAATTAAGAGTGGAAAAGGAGCATGGTGTCCTTATGTGGGCCATTATCCATAATGGGTACTACATGGTGGCATTGTGAACTTTAGGTTCCTTGCTACCGAGCAGAATCAGAGCATGTGATGAATGAGGGTTTCACCACAAAGACACAAACACTTATGGCTGCAGTAATAATACATTAAATTCATTTTTTTAGTTGAAAGCATATAGATCAATTTAGTTCACAATAGGTAACCCTAACTTTGGTAATAGTTAAATAAAGGGTTTAAAAATTAATACACAATTGCTGCCTATGTTTATCACTAATTAAAATTACAATTTTACTTGTAAAATCTAGTAAGCCCTTTTTTTATTTTTAACAAATTTTAAAACAAATTATTAAAAATTATATGCTAAAATGTGGCATTCTTGACATTTTTCTAAAATTTGTGCTTGATTTAAGCCTTGCAATTCTTAAAGACTATATAATGTTTGAATTTCATAATCCATTGGTTGACTTGGTCGTTACTAACCAAATTGCGGGTGTTCATGAAATTCAAGATTGAGTTGAGTGGTGTACATCAAATTACACCAAAATAACTTATAAGATTATATTGACAACCCATTTAACATTAATCCAAACGACAAATTTTTTTATCAAATAATTTTTTTTAAAAGAAATTATCGAAATAAATCTATCTCAACATTATTTACAAGGAAATACGTCTTCATTTTCCAATTCAGAATTTGATTTGCAAGAAGCCTAATTTTGAACCATAAACAATGGTTTCTATTATCGAAAAATTGGTCAGAATTTGATTCGTTGAATATTAAATTCTATTTGGTTTTTCTATTTCTTTGCAAAATATTAAAAAAAGAGATTAAAAAAATAATAAAAATTAAAACGTAATAAAAATTATAAAAATAATAGCAAATATTTAATATGATTTTGTTTTTGGGTTTTAAAATAATATCATAAATTAAAACTAATCTACATAATAAAATTAAACTATTTAAAATAAAGAAATATTGATTTGGTTTGTGTAATTTAATTTAGAATATAAATTGTAATTAGTATAATTTTGTTTAATAGTTATGACTTAGTTAATAAACCATAATAAAAATATTTAATAAATAAGAAAAATGATGTCTTGTAGTAATTAATCATGATAAAAAAAATATTAATGTAAGCAAGATAGATAAAATTGGATAGAATCTATTCAAGATAAAAATTTTAATCCCTAAAATATTTACATCAAATACTAATTTAAGCAAACACTATCACCACTTAACAAGATTTTGATATAGCATGGAATCTTGGATCAAGAAGACTTTACAAGAATGTAATAAGTCAAGGCAAAGGTAGATAACTTTTAGATTTTACGAGAGAAGAGCAAAAGAAAGAACAAATGAACAAATATTTGAAAATAACTATTTTTTCTTACCCTTTGAACAATTTTTTATTTGTATTTTTTCCTCTTCTTTCTTTTCACTTTTTTTTTCTTTACTTTGTCAAAGATTTTGATGGAAAACTATTTTGATGGAGAAATATTTTCATGGAGAGGTTACTACTCCCACACTTATCAACAATCTATTTTCAAGACGATTCCAAAGTTTCTTTATCTTTCAAGATATGAAAAAATATAGTTTTTTTCTTTAAAGGTTTTGCAATAATCTTAAAAACAAGAAAAAAGATTCACAAACTTAAAGGAGCTACAAGTAAATTATCGTCATGGTAAGTTATAGTGAAGGACCTAAAACAATAAATATTTTAATCATCTCAATTCATGCATGTAAACAAAGTTGCAAAACAGATAATCAAGGTAACTATTAAAGAATAAGCAAAACATGAGTGAATCAAATTAGGAAAATAAAAATGGTACAAAGTAGTCATAGGTTGAAGGTCAATTTGAGTCAGTCTAGGTTGAGGGCCTAACCAACTCATCCTAAGCCCAAGGTTGAGTCAAATAGGCATGGGTGTAGGTTGAGCTAAGTCGATATACAAAGATAAGTCTCAAATAAGCTTTGCTCGATGTTGAAGTGACGCAACAAAGACTAAGTCAAGCTAAATTAACAAGAACTGAGTCAACACGAGTCCATCTAAGTCCAGATCAGTCTGATGTCCAATAAACCTAATTATATTATATATTAAACCAATTTTATTATATTCAATCTAATTTACACAAATAAATTTTCTCTAAATTTAATCCAAATTAAATTGAAAAAAGAGTCCAAATCTAGATCTGAATATATATCAATCTATTTTATTTAAATTAAATCTAAACTCAATTTTGAAAATTTTAATCTATAACTACCTTTATTAAATGGAAAGTGGGAATGGCATGAATATTTGGTGTCATGCATCGATGGATACGAGTTGACTGATTGAGTAGTTTAGCTGACTCCAAGCCCCTTCTTTATTAATGTTGTTTTTCCTTAGTCCACGCGGAGAGTTCCAATGTTGGCATTTTGCAATAGACAATACAGAAGTGAACGTATTCTGCAAGGACATCAAAGTCCCTTTCATAAGCTGTGAAGTTATTGTTCTTAATTGGAGTATGTTATACCGACATATTAGTTTGATATCGCTGTCATTCTATTACGGATTTTCCCACCTCTGTGGCTGTTATGGAGGTAATTAAGGTTGTTTTTCATTATCAACACAAATGAGTTCTTTTCTTTTACTTTTTGTATATTTCAAGGTTTCGGTGATCGTTTTACCTTTTTGTTGGATGGATTAATTTGTTGAGATATTTGTGTGGATTTTTTTCAGGCTTATTTACGGAAGATGGGTTTTGGCTAGAATGGGATGCTTGATGTTGAGTCTATGGATGGTCTTGTTCTTTTGTTGAATAATATCTTGTTTTGCCTCTATCTTCAACTTCTAATGGAATACTACCCTTTTCTTTTTCAAATGTAAACAATGGGGTTTTTGGTCATTCCTCCCCTCATTCTGGTTGAAGGGTCTCAACCTAGTTTTGAGATTTCTCAGGTTGTAGAGAGGAAAAGTTGAAAATAAGATGGGCGAAGATAGTAACTCTTGGATTAGAAGGACTAAGTTTTCGCACAGTATGCCATGTTTGGATCCATTTAGGCCATGTTCCCATGATGTGAGAAATTAATTTGGTTGCTGTCCGGAACAGATGAAAAGGAAGAAAAAGGAACTTTTGCAGCAAAAATATTGAGATTTTTTATTTGATTCGTAAAATTAATTTTTGCCACATGTACTAACAATTGTTAAGTGTTAAGTGATGTGTCAATATGTCTTACGGGAATGTAGCTCTCTTAAATAAGAGACTACATCCATGTTACCATATTTCATAAAAGAATGTTAATATAAATTCTTTTGACATTAATTTAGTGCGGAAAGTTTCAAAATTCCAATAGAATTAATATTTTAACAAGTTAAGTCGGCAGCATAAGTGTTTAAATAGTTTTGTAATTTCATACGGTACAAATTGCCAATCACATTGAATAAATGACACTACAGAAAATTAAGAATTGACAATGGGGACAATTTCCTTACCTTTAGTCAAGGCTACTTGAAAGATATAAGTTGTCATTCGTAGCAAACTAGTAATGTTAGCTGGATATTGGAATATATTATCAATGGAGGTCTCGTAAGGAAAAACACAAGCTTTAGTGGCCAAGTCAACGTTGAAACTGAAAATAAGCAAACAATTATTTTGTTGAAAAATCAAGCTATATAATTAGGAAATTAGGATAAAGTGCTATAGCTGATAGTTTTTTCCTTTCTCAAATATCTTTGTTGAGACACAAGATTGATGAGAAGAATTATGAACCCTATCATATTCTCAGGCTACATTTTTATATTGTATCTCTCAAACCTACAACTAGTTGCAGTTGCTGATGATGGTAGTTATGTTCCTACAGAGAACATAGTTCTCAGCTGCGGCTCCAACACTTCAGAATATGTTCAATATGATGGAAGGAATTGGAATGGGGATATTGTTTCACCGTATGTTCCCTCTGATGCTGACACCAAGTCCCTGGCAGTGAGAGCCCCTAACACTCTTGAATCCATTCCAGAAGTTCCCTATATGACTGCAAGGATCTTTCACTCTAAATTCACCTACACCTTCAATGTAACTCCAGGTCCCAAATTCATTCGCCTTCACTTCTACCCAGCTTCCTACATCAATCTCAACATCTCCAATGCTTTCTTATCAGTAAGTGCTGCTAACTTCACTCTTCTCCATAACTTCAGTGCTTCCCTCAACGCTGATTACTATAACTTGGCCTATTTCATGAAAGAATTCATTGTGCATGTTAGTGGGAGTGTTTTACAACTCACTTTCTCCCCATCATATAATACCTCCCATGCCTTTGCATTTCTGAATGGTATTGAAGTTGTTTCAATGCCACTTAATTTATACACGACGGGTGGTGATGATGCTCCTCTTCCCTTAGTTGGCCATAACAAAGTTGTTAACATTTATAATGACACTGCCATGGAGAACTTGTACAGATTGAATGTAGGAGGTGAGCAAATCCCACCCAAATATGACACTGACATGTTTCGGAGTTGGGACTCTGATGAAGTTTACATTTTAGGGGCTAATATTGGTATTCGACCCTTTGATATGAGCATGCTGGTTTTGTATTCTGATAATGCTCCACCATATTCAGCCCCAGTAGACGTTTACCGCACATCCCGCTCAATGCCACCTTTTGATGATGGACTTATAAATTTAAATTTCAATTTGACATGGTTTTTTCCCGTTGATTCTGGTTTCCTTTATCTGGTCAGGCTTCACTTCTGTGAAATTTATCAAGGTATAACAAAGATCAATCAGGTAGTTTTTACCGTATTTTTAAATAATCAAACAGCTGAAGAGCAAGTTGATATAATTGCTTTGGGTGGGGAGCCCGGAGTTGCTGTACACAGAGATTACGTAGTGATGGTTCCACACGTTAATGAGGGAAAGCAGGATTTGTGGCTTGATCTGCACCCATACAAGGATTCTAAACCCATGTACTACAATGCTTACTTGAATGGTGTGGAGATCTTTAAACTCAGCAATTTTGGTGATAAGAGTCTTGCAGGGCTCAACCCTTCCAAAAGCTTCTTGTCTGGGTCAGATGAAAAGGCTTCCCATGTTGCACATTTTAATAAAAGTTCGAAGAAACTCAAATTCGTCCTGATTGGATGTGGACTTCTTGCAGTGGTGCTGCCAGTTCTCCTTTGCTTACTCCTAATCAGGTTAAAGGTGATCAAGCTTAGAAGGGTCGTTTCACTGTGCGGTCTCACTGTCCACACACCTAATCGAATTGAAAAAGCAAAAAAGTGGTCACTTTGCACTCAATTTTCAATGCGAGATATAAAATTGGCGACAAATGACTTCCATGAGGATTTACTTATAGGCACTGGTGGATTTGGCAGTGTTTACAAGGGTAGCTTCACCGATGGTGCAACTTACGTGGCTGTTAAACGTGCCAATCCAATGTCAGAGCAAGGTATTTCAGAATTTGAGGCAGAGATCCTTTTGCTCTCACAGCTTAAGCATCATAACCTGGTATCCCTTTTGGGTTATTGCAATGAGGATGGGGAGATGATATTGGTGTATGACTTCATGGCCAATGGAAGTCTGCACGATCATCTTCATCTGAGGCAGAGAGATGGATCCCCTTTGGATTGGATTCAACGTCTTGAGATATGCATGGGAATTGCAAGGGGTTTGCACTACCTTCACACTGGCACAAAGGACAGGATCATTCACCGCGACATCAAGACAACCAACATACTCTTAGATCACAACTGGGTGCCCAAAATTTCAGATTTTGGGTTGTCAAAGGCAGGTTTCCCTTCCTTTGTCACTACCAACGTGAAGGGTAGCATTGGTTACTTAGATCCCGAATGCTATGAAAGCCACAAGTTGACTGAGAAATCTGATATATACTCACTTGGGGTGGTGTTATTAGAGGTTCTGAGTGCAAGACCTGCTGTAAGTGTAGGTGAAGATGATGAGCATATTAACTTGGCTGAATGGACTGTGTCGTGCCTTGAGAATGGAAATGTGGAGGAAATAGTTGATCCCAACTTGAAAGAAAACATAATTAAGGAGTGCTTTGAGTTATATTTAGGAGTTGCAATGAAATGTTTGGCTGAAAGAGGAACGGAAAGGCCATCCATTGGTGAAGTGCTAGAGAGCCTTGTTCTGGCAATGCATCTTCAGAAAAATGAAGGCAGTGTCCCAAATGGAAATCATAATGCTGCTCTGCAGGGTAATTCAGATTTGACACCTGGGGTTGAGTTCTCTGAAATCATGACGCCTATTGGTCGGTGAACGTGATCTTTCCACAAACAAATTGCCTCAATGCTTTTAGACATTAAGACATTTCCATTTCAAATAATGTGTTGTAGGAATCAAAAGCACTACTAGAAATCATTTGTATTGCGCTACCACTGCTGCAATTCTTAGTTTTTTTCTGAACTTTCCCGTAAACAACAGGCCAATTGCTTCGTACAAATGGCTTACGGCAAGTGCTAGTATGTAAGGGGAATTCTGCATGCAGCCAACATCCCATTAATAGTTTACCACATATAGAAAATAATTGAAAATTTAGTATTGAATAATCTTTAACATTCCAGTAGATTAAGAAACTATCAACCATTTAAGAACAATATGTATGTTGAAAAATGAAACTAATTTGATTGCAATTAAAGAAAATTCAGTAGTTATTCTCTTTTACTTGCGTCATTTTAAACTTTAAATATTAAAATATCTAAATTGTTAATAAAAAAATTATTATTTGATCTCACAAATTCCATGATGAAAATAAATTTTATCTAACAATACATATAAATATAACGTTGTAGACTCTCAAACTTTTATTCATAATATTCATGACTTTTATACTATTTATTTTTCAATGGAATAAAGGCCTTTCCACTTTTTTAATTAAATTGACTATAATATTTTTCAACAAAAAATCCATGCCTCCCACGCGTTAACATCTACTTTCAATATTTGAAAATACAGATTGAGTTGCAATCGCCAAAAGGCCGAAAAATTACTTCCTCATTTTTATTAACCACAGATCTTGAAATGTGAAAAATATGATTGTTTGTATCATAATTGTTCTGATTGCTAAGTACCCTAACTAAGGTCATAACAAATTATCCATTTTTAATTATTTAATCAAATTTTATATTAAAAAATATGTCGGTATAACATACTCCAATTAAGAACAATAACTTCACAGCTTATGAAAGGGACTTTGATGTCCTTGCAGAATACGTTCACATCTGTATTGTCTATTGCAAAATGCCAACATTGAAACTCTCCGCGTGGACTAGTAAAAACAACAGTAATAAAGAAGTGGCTTGGAGTCAGCTAAACTATCAGTCAACTCGTATCCATCAATGCATGACACCAAATATTCAGGCCATTTCCACCTTACATTTTACCACAATTTCTAAATCTCATAATGGATAAATTTTGTGGATAGCACCAAGTATAATAAGGGTGTTTTCAATAGTGTTTGTTTTAATTGAAATTGAAATATTATATTGATAATCAAAGGCTAAATCTATCTTCAGTTTTCAAGGGTGGTTGGGTGTCTCCAGCTAGAAGCATTGTTGAGCTTTCAATACAAAAAAGTTAGACCACGCAACAAAATTAGGACACCTTTGCATTCATAATTTTACATATGAACTCATAATCTATGCCTTCACACCATATTCCTGAGTCACCATGATGGAATCCCACATGATAGAGTCAAGTAGGAATAGCATCAATAGCTGTGTACTACTACACCTCTTTTTGTTGGTAACATTCATCCATTTAATCTCTTGTTATCCAATTAATGTCCCTGATAAAATCCTCCTAAACTGTGGTACTTCTGAAGCATCATCATTCAATGGAAATATTTGGGTAGGAGATGGTGTATCTAGTTTCTTGCCTCCACAGTATGGCAACAGCTCTTCCACACTCTTGCTCTCAAACATGAAAGACTCTCTAGTACCAAAAGTTCCATACTCAACAGCAAGAATAACTCATTCTCCATTGACCTACTCCTTTCCTTCCTCCCCTGGCCTTAAATTCATTCGTCTTTACTTTCTCTCATCTTTATATCTGATGATGATCCCCTCCGACAAGGCTTATTTCTCTGTAAAAACTGGGCCTTACACTCTTGTAAGTGATTTCAATCCATCAGATTTTGCAGAAGAGCTAAACTCGAAGTTTTTCACCAAGGATTTCTTACTAAATGTTAGGGAAGACAAACTGACCATTACACTTACTCCATCTCCTTTAATTTCCAAAGCATTTGCTTTTGTAAATGGCATTGAGATATTCCCGGTGCCCAAAAGTATATACTTTCCGTTTTCCAAGGTTCCTGTTCCTTACCTTGGGCACCAGAAAATTTTGTTGACTAATGATGAATATGCTCTAGAGACGCTTTACAGAGTTGGCATTTGTGGTGGAGAAAATGCTTTTGGAATGTGGTCAGATGATTCTAGATACATATCTCGTTCACACATTGGAGGTGTCCTCAATATAAAGTCTGTTACTGTTAGCTTGAATTACACCACTTTATCTTCAAAGGATTACAATTATTCAGCACCGGAGGAGATATATTGGACTGCCAGGACAATGGGTAGTGATGGAGATGCTAACATGAAGTACAATTTAACATGGTCTTTCCCTGTTGATTCTGGATTCAAGTACCACGTTAGGCTTCATTTCTGTGAGATATCTATTGGGGTAACGAAGCCCAATCAAAGGGTGTTCAAAGTGTACATAAACAACCAAACAGCAGAGGAGAGGATGGACGTAGTTGCTTCTGCCGGAGCACCATTTACTCCTTTGCACAAGGACTATGTTGTTATGGTTCCTACGGAAACTGGGAGGAGGAAAGATTTGTGGATCTCGCTTCAACCAAACTTGGAGTCAAAACCAAAATATGCCGATGCCATACTGAATGGAATTGAGATCATGAAGATAAGTGATAGTAATCATAGTCTTGCAGCAATGTTCCAGTTGAGAAGCGAACAAAGAAAGAAGAAAGGTCAACATGTCATCATTGTGGTTGCTGCTACTTTAGGTACTATCTTCGGACTGCTCTTCACACTTTTCATTAATATCCACAGAGCAGGGAAAAAATTGAAGTGGAGAACTTCTAATATACTTCCATCAAATTCTAGTAGAAGTCACAAAAACATTCAACCCACAGTAACCTCAGGTCTTTGCCATCAATTCACACTTGAAGAAATCAGCATAGCTACAAGCAACTTCAGTGAAGATCTAGTCATCGGGGAGGGAGGCTTCGGAAAGGTGTACAAAGGCATCATGCATCATGATGGAGTTACTGCTGTTGCAGTAAAGCGCTCTAATCGTAGATCTGGTCAAGGATATAAAGAGTTTCAAACTGAGATCAATTTTTTCTCATTCTGTCACATGAATCTAGTGTCACTACTGGGATACTGCCAAGAGGGAAATGAACTGATACTTGTGTATGAATACATGGCTGAGGGTCCTCTGTCTGACCACTTATACAAGAAAAGAAAACAGCCACTGTCTTGGATTCAAAGAATAAAGATCTGTATTGGTGCAGCTCGAGGACTACATTACCTCCACACTAGCACAAGGCACCCAGTGATTCACCGTGATGTGAAGTCAGCCAACATATTATTGGATGAGAATTGGGTAGCCAAGATTGCAGATTTTGGGTTGTGTAGAACAGTTCCCTCACTTTACCACTCACATGTAAGCACGGAGGTTAAAGGTACTTTAGGATATTTAGACCCTGAGTACTATAAGAGAAGAAAACTGACTCAAAAATCTGATGTGTATTCATTTGGAGTGGTTTTGTTTGAGGTGTTGTGTGGAAGAGCAGCTGTGAATCCTGTGGCAGTGGAAGAGGAAAATGAGAAAGTTGGATTGGCTACATGGGCCATGCACTGTTACAAGTGTGGAAGCATCGATGAATTAGTTGATCCTCATTTAGCAGGGAATGTTAGGCCAGAATGCCTGAGGGCGTTTGTGGACTTAGGCATCCACTGCTTGGCTGATAGAACTGCAGATAGGCCAACTATGGGAGAGGTCCTCAATACTTTAGAGAGGATCCTTTACTTGCAGGATAGTTTAGAGGAACAAGAACCTCATACAATTTCTGCAATGGCTAGTGATTAGTGTCTAACCTAATTCTAAATACTTTATTACTCATTGTGATTAAATTATATGATCAATAATTTAAAATATTACATTTTCTGTTTATCTTTATATCATATGAATGCAAAATGGACCAACTTATACCTAAAATCACTTCATCGTCCACTTCTTCTCCCGTGTTCCTCTGCACAGCGCCGCTGCACCCACTCCATCCCCTGCACCTCCATTTCGTCCATCAATGGTGATAAATCAAACAACATTTCATTCTTGCTATCAAATATCTAATACATGAAGAGCATAAAGGGATCCAATGAAGAACGTAAGTCATTCCATGAGAAGGACTCAATTTCAAGCAAATTGGCTTCCAAATACTTAAAGATAAGAACACCAAAACTCACCTTCGTAACCAAAGAAGGACTCCTTTACAGTAGGAGTGTTACTCCTTACGTATCCCATGTTGCTTCTTACACCATCACATTTTTTAAATATTTCAAAATTATTTTTTATATTTTAAAATATTTTTTTTTAACGGTCGACATTTATTAAAGAAAAAATATTAACAGATTTGTCACATGTAATTACATCTTTTCAAGTTTTTCTTTAGTTTTTAGTTTATTAATTTTAATCATTTATATAATTAGTTAAACGAATTTTTTTAGTTTTTAGTTTATTAATTTATTATATTTTAAATTAATATATAAATATTATTTAATTTTTTTTAAAATTTATTACATAATTATATATAAATTAATTTTATTTTATTTAATAAAATAATTATTATTAATTTAACTTATATAGTATTATTTAATTAATTATTATAATATTAATTGTCCTTGTATTATGTGAGACCCTAGATAATTAACACTGCAAATCTCTGTCACATCAAATTAATGCACCACGTCAATGGTTCAGAGCCATTAAAAACGCACTTTGCACTGCATGCACGAGCGCCACGTGTCACGTTAGAAGCTTCTGAAATCAGAAGTGGGAGTGCAGGTGTCAGTAGAGGAGACGCTCGTTCGTTTGGACGTGGAATTAACAAAACTGAGTTTTTGAAAAACTCTCTCTCACCTGCACCACTCTTCTTCTTCCTCAGAACCCAACCTTTCATTTTCTCCATCTTCTCTCTAGAAACCTTCACCTTCTCTCTACCGTAACTCTCACATTTCTTCTCCGATCACGTTTCAGAACCGTAGTAACGTTCCCTGAGACGTGAGCGTCATTCTGCACCGAACAGAATTAGAATCGGAGCTGGTAAGTTCTCGTTCCTGACCATTCGTCCATTAGGTTTCATGCGAAACCAGGTTCTGGTTTCATGCATGGGTTATATATCTAAGTTATTTTCTGATTTTTGGTGTTTAGATTGAGTGAAAATCATTATTTGAACCTTGAAGTAGAACGCTGTAAGAGGACAAACCATACCCTTGCTTTAGGACGTTTCACATACTGATCCGGGTAAGGGAAGCTTATTAATTTAATTTATACTTGTATGATGTATGAAAGCATGATATGGATATATGTATGTTGGCTGTTTGAGTATGCATGAAAGAACACTGATATGGATATATGTATGTTGAATATTGGATTGGTAAAGTATGACTGTGGGCATGCTAATGCTGGCTTGGTCCATCCTGATATTCCGTGATACTCATCTTCACGTAGAAGAGGGTAGTTCATATGTGGGAATGGCAGGAGGTTCTATTCCTTAGGGGTACTTTGGATAGAGCTAACCTCGAGTGGCAGCTGATGAGTGTATTCCAGTTACTACACCACTCGGGTGCAAGGACGCCTGTAGCTACACGGTTCATACAGTCCGGACGGTCTGTCTAGTATATATATATATATATATATATATATATTTCTATGTTAAGTTACATGTGTGTGTGAATTGTAATGTTAAATGTATATGTTGATGGTATGAATTAAATTATATAAGCTTACCCTTTCGTTTTTCCTTGTGTTGTCAATTGTCTATGTACGTTCGTCCTGTCTTGCAATGATCATCCGTGTGGATGTGAGCAAAAGGCGAGGCAACTCTGGAAGATGTCATTGAGGAGGATAACTTAGTCGAAGTTGAAGTGAAAGCGGAGCAATAGGACGTTCGTCTTTCTTTTTAGTTTTAGATGTTCGTTTTTGTATGGGACGTTCGGTTATTTCTTTTTGTAAAACCGTTCGTCCTAAAACTGTATTATTTCCGTTTCACGTATAGCGGTTCTGTACTTAAGCGTTCGGCTTTTGGAACTTCGTTTATTAATATAAAGACTGCATTGATTTACTGTTAATTGTAATTAATTCTGATTTATAGTAATTACTGTATTTTGGGATGTTACATTAGTGGTATCAGAGCAGTTTTGTTCTTTTAAGGACACTGTAGGTTATGAGTGCACTGTGTTTTTGCTGTGTGCTTATTGTGTGTTTAATGAGTTATTGTTTTTAACTCTTGAACATAACTAATGTTCGTTTTTCTCTGGTTCAGAGAACTAATGGCGCCTAGACTCCCTCCTCCACCTCAACCTAACGAGCCTGATACGTCCAACAACACTAGGTTGTTGGAGACAGTAATTGATAGACTGCAGCAACAGAATACTACGTTAATGGAGCAGAACGCCACTCTTATGCAGCAGAATCAGAACGCCATGCAGAGTTTGGAGGCCTCTCGAGCCAACTCTGAAACGACTCAGCGACAGTTAATGGAAATTCTTGCTGCTACCAGGGGCACGTCAGGAACGTCCTCTTCCAACGCTGCCCAGCCTGCTGCTGAATGGAGCTTGGAGAGTTTCCTCCAACACCATCCGGCCAAATTCAGTGGAAAATGCCTCCCTGACGAGGCAGATCAGTGGCTAAGAGACATGGAGAGAATCTTTAACGCCAAAAGATGCCCGGACGAGAACAGGTTGGCGTTCACAGAGTACCTACTGACTGGAGAAGCTAGCCACTGGTGGGCGAGCATGAGAGCAATCTTAACGGACGCCCAAAATCTCATTACGTGGGAAGTATTCAGGAGCAAATTTTATGAGGAATACTTCCCTGACAGCGTTCGTTTTGCCAAAAAAGTGGAGTTTCTGCAGCTCGTTCAAGGCGGGATGTCCGTTTCTGAATACACCAACAAATTCAAACATCTCGTCAGGTTCAATACTATGGCCACCAGTGAAGAGTGGCAGTGTAGGAAGTTTGAGAACGGTCTGCGGAGTGACCTGAAAGTGTTAATTTCCAGCTTGTGTATCCGAACGTTCCCTGCTATGGTTGAGAGGGCCAAGGTATTGGAGAAGAACATGGTAGAAGCAGAACGGCACAAGAAGCAACAACAGGTGGTAAGGGGACCAATTATGTTAAGAAACAATGTTAATCAGAGGAAAACCCCTTACGCTCGTCCAAACCAACCATCCAATGCAAGTGGGTCACAAGCGCTGGTTTCTGTTGGACAAGGAAACGTAACTTGTTTCCAGTGTGGAGGACCGCATTATCGCTCGTCATGTCCTCAATTGGTAGGAGGAAAATTCTGCGCTCGTTGTAGAAGGAGTGGACATCTGGAAAGCGAGTGCAACATGGGGGGACGGGCAGTAATGAGACCACCGAACGCTGGAAGGAATCAGCCAAGAGGTGGACGAGCTCAAGCAGTGGGACGAGTGTATGCTATAACTGGAGCAGAGGCAGCAAGCTCAGGTAATCTTATAACTGGTGAATGCTTGCTGTATGGAATGCCATGTCGTGTACTGTATGATTCGGGGGCGACTCACTCCTTCATCTCGAAGGCGTGTGTTGATAAACTGGGAATAGCTGAGAGAGAGATGCAGTTCGACTTGGTGGTATCAACCCCAGCGGCTGGAGAGCTTAGGACATCTACCGTATGCATTAGATGTCCTATTGTGGTTGAGGGGCGTAGTTATAAGGTGAATTTGATTTGTTTGCCTTTGAAGGAGTTAGAAGTAATTTTAGGAATGGATTGGTTGGCTACCAGTCGCATTCTTATAGACTGTGGCAAGAAGGAGTTGATCTTTCCAGAAGAAAATGAAGAAGAGTTATCAGTGACGCTCGGCCAACTTAAAGAAGACATTATGGAGGGCGCCATCTGTTTCCTGATTATGACGCATGAAGATCAGGAATTCAGAAGTGTGGTAAAAGGACGATCGTTCAAAGGTGACAGTAATGGACGATCGGTTGTGGATGAGTTTCCGGACGTCTTTCCGGAAGAGATACCTGGACTTCCCCCTCCTCGTGAAGTGGAATTCACCATTGATTTGGTGACGACGGCAGCACCC
Organism: Vigna angularis; assembly: GCF_016808095.1. Taxonomy (NCBI): domain Eukaryota; kingdom Viridiplantae; phylum Streptophyta; class Magnoliopsida; order Fabales; family Fabaceae; genus Vigna; species Vigna angularis. Next base: position 25,340,536 of record NC_068979.1, on the reverse strand, counting down.
ATCTCTGTTCAGCCATATCGTATGGCGCTTGCAGAATTGATTGAACTTAAGAAGCAGATTGAAGAACTGTTGGACAAGCAATTTATCAGGCCGAGCGTATCACCATGGGGAGCGCCTGTGCTCTTAGTGAAGAAGAAAGATGGCAGCTCTCGGTTGTGTATAGACTACAGGCAATTGAACAAGTTGACCATCAAGAACAAGTACCCATTGCCAAGGATAGATGACTTGTTGGATCAGTTGCATGGGGCCACTGTATTCTCGAAAATTGACTTGCGGTCTGGATATCATCAAATCAGAGTTAAGGAGGACGACATCCAGAAGACAGCGTTCAGATCTCGTTATGGGCATTATGAGTATGTGGTGATGCCATTTGGAGTGACGAACGCACCAGCAATCTTCATGGATTATATGAATCGGATATTCAGACCTTATTTGGACAAGTTTGTGGTCGTCTTCATAGATGATATTCTCATCTACTCCAAGACGCAAGCCGAACACGAAGAACACTTGAGGGCAGTACTGACCGTGTTGAGGGAAAAGGAGTTATATGCAAAGTTGTCCAAGTGTGAATTTTGGATGAAGGAAGTACAATTTTTGGGTCATGTGGTGTCGGCTGGAGGCATCTCGGTAGATCCAGCTAAGGTGCGAGCGGTGTTGGATTGGAAGAGTCCGCGTTCGGTCACTGAGGTTCGTAGTTTCGTGGGACTTGCGGGCTACTATAGACGTTTTATTGAAGGATTTGCTAAGATAGTAGCTCCGCTAACTCAGTTGACCAGAAAAGACCAGCCGTTCGCCTAGACTGATTTGTGTGAGGAACGTTTTCAAGAGCTGAAGCATAAGTTGACGAGCGCTCCAGTTCTGATTGTTCCAGACACAGCCAAACCGTTCGAAGTGTACTGCGACGCTTCTCACCAAGGTTTAGGTTGTGTGCTGATGCAAGAGAAGCGAGCGGTAGCGTACGCGTCTCGTCAATTGAAGATACATGAGCGGAATTACCCAACGCATGACCTGGAATTGGCAGCGGTCGTTTTTGCACTGAAGACTTGGAGGCATTACTTGTACGGGTCTACATTCCAAGTCTTCAGTGACCACAAGAGCCTCAAGTACTTATTTGATCAGAAGGAGTTGAACATGAGGCAGAGGCGTTGGTTAGAGTTCTTAAAAGATTATGAGTTTGAACTGCTGTACCACCCTGGGAAGGCTAATGTAGTGGCGGACGCTCTAAGCAGGAAGGCAGTTCATGTCTCGGTGATGATGGTTAAAGAGCTGAGTTTGGTTGAGAGCTTTAGAGATCTAAGGTTGCAGTTTGAATTGGAGCCGAACAGCATCAAGTGTTGTAACCTTAGGATATCTAGCAATGTGTTTGACCGGATCAGAATGAAGCAACGCGAGGATGAAGAGCTGGTGAAGATTTTGAGCACGCTCGGTTCAGATCAAGCCAAGGAGTTCAACGCTGGAACGGACGGCCTATTGCGGTACATGGGTAGGACGTGCGTTCCTAATGATGGCGAGCTGAAGCGGATTATTCTGGAGGAAGGGCATCATAGTCGTCTTAGCATACACCCTGGTATGACTAAGATGTATCAAGACCTTCGGCAGTTGTTTTGGTGGCCTGGAATGAAAAGTGATGTCGCTCGCTTTGTAGCGTCATGCTTAACTTGTAAGCGTGCGAAGGCTGAACACCAAAGACCAGGCGGCTTACTTTAGCAATTGGAAATTCCAGAATGGAAATGGGACAGCATCTCCATGGATTTCGTGACCCATCTACCACGAACGGTCAGAAATCATGATTCAATTTGGGTGATTGTGGATAGGTTAACGAAGAGCGCCCACTTCCTGGCAGTTAACTTGAAGATTTCGATGACAAATTTGGCCAAGTTGTACATCAAGGAGATCGTTCGTTTACATGGGGTACCGTCAAGCATTATTTCTGACCGAGACACGAGATTCACATCTCGGTTTTGGCAATCATTACAATGCGAATTGGGAAGCAAGCTGCAGATGAGTTCAGCCTATCACCCTCAGACGGACGGCCAATCAGAAAGAACCATCCAAACGCTGGAAGATTTACTGAGGACGTGCGTCCTAGATCACTTAGGCGCTTGGGATGAAATCTTACCGCTAGTGGAGTTCACGTACAACAACAGCTTTCAGTCTAGCATTGGAATGGCGCCATTTGAAGCTCTCTATGGTAGGAAGTGCCGAACGCCACTTTGCTGGTTCCAGGAAGGAGAGAACGTGTTAACTGGACCTGAACTCATCCAGCAAACAACCGAGAAAGTGAAGTTGATCCAGGAGAGATTAAAGATGTCCCTGAGCAGGCAGAAGTCCTATGCGGATAGAAGAAGACCTTTGGAGTTCGCTGCAGGAGACCATGTCTTTTTAAGACTCAATCCGATCACTGGGGTAGGCAGAGTCGTTCGTCCAAAGAAGCTATCTCCCAAGTTCATAGGACCGTACCAAATTTTGAAGAAGATCGGACCAGTGGCGTATGAACTAGCCTTGCCTCCTCAATTGTCAAATCTTCATCTTGTCTTCCACGTTTCCCAACTCCGAAAGTACATAGTCAATCCTTCCCATGTATTGGAGTTGGAAGACGTTCAACTACGCCACGACCGAACGCTGGAGTTGCAACCGGTTCGTGTGGATGGTAGCCGCACCAAGCTATACAAAGGAAAGGACGTTCGTCTAGTTAAAATGGTGTGGGACGAGAAGACTGGCGATTCAACTTGGGAAGTGGAGGATGCTATGAGGGACTTGTATCCCCACTTATTTCCGGGTAAGAACTAATTTTCGAGGACGAAAATTTTTGTAGTTAGGAGGAATGTGAGGCCCTAGATAATTAACACTGCAAATCTCTGTCACATCAAATTAATGCACCACGTCAATGGTTCAGAGCCATTAAAAACGCACTTTGCACTGCATGCACGAGCGCCACGTGTCATGTTAGAAGCTTCTGAAATCAGAAGTGGGAGTGCAGGTGTCAGCAGAGGAGACGCTCGTTCGTTTGGACGTGGAATTAACAAAACTGAGTTTTTGAAAAACTCTCTCTCACCTGCACCACTCTTCTTCTTCCTCAGAACCCAACCTTTCATTTTCTCCATCTTCTCTCTAGAAACCTTCACCTTCTCTCTACCGTAACTCTCACATTTCTTCTCCGATCACGTTTCAGAACCGTAGGAACGTTCCCTAAGACGTGAGCGTCATTCTGCACCAAACAGAATTAGAATCGGAGCTGGTAAGTTCTCGTTCCTGACCATTCGTCCATTAGGTTTCATGCGAAACCAGGTTCTGGTTTCATGCATGGGTTATATATCTAAGTTATTTTCTGATTTTTGGTGTTTAGATTGAGTGAAAATCATTATTTGAACCTTGAAGTAGAACGCTATAAGAGGACAAACCATACCCTTGCTTTAGGACGTTTCACATACTGATCCGGGTAAGGGAAGCTTATTAATTTAATTTATACTTGTATGATGTATGAAAGCATGATATGGATATATGTATGTTGGCTGTTTGAGTATGCATGAAAGAACACTGATTTTACTGAGTGAAAATGAATTCTGTTGGTTGAACTGCATGTTGATTTTGATACGTATGGAGTTAAAGTTGGATGATTTTGTATAGTTTGATTTGTTAATATGATGAACTTTATAAAGTATGTGAATTAATGATGGATATGAAATTATAAGATTATGAATCGTATGAGAAATGTTGAGTTAGATGAAGATGAAAAATCTGAATATGATGATTCTTTCATATGATAAAATACGTTCGTCATCGTACGGTCTTATACCGTTCAGTTTCTCTGAAAATGACTTAGAGTGGAATTCTTTCATTCGGAAAGAATTCTGTCCGAGAACGAGCGTCCTCATTTGAAATACTATGTTTGAGCGTTCGGCTCAGCATAGTGATACCGGATACCTTAACTGAAATAATTTCAAATTATACCCTTACACTTTAAATAGCGTCCGGTCTTATACCAAGCGTTCGTCCTAAGTAGCGCTCGGTCTCATACCAAGCGTTCGTTCTGAATAGCGCTCGGTCTTATACCAAGCGTACGTCCTAAATAGCGCTCGGTCTTATACCAAGCGTTCGTAATATTGAATAACCACTTTGATAAACTAGCGCTCGTTCAAATATTACAATAGTCACCTTTCTTCAAGTTCAATCACTGATATCGGTTTCCGTATACTAAATTCTACACGTATAGTTCTAAACGTTATTGACCCTCTTTCTTTCATTGAATCTGGTCTAAGGTTCTCATGATGAAATTTCCTTAAGTAACAGTGTTCGTCCAAACGAGTCAGTTCACTTAACTGACCGAACAGAGAGTAACGTCCGTCATATACTTCCCTGTTTATTCCGTACCTTTCTCTGGACGTTCGTCCTAATTCTTCAGAGGACTGAACGTTCGTCATTTTGTGCCCTTAAATCTAAGGATATAAAAGATGATGAATTATGATAACTTAAAGTGTGAACTCTATATGGAACGATTATACGATATTGGATTTTGGACAAGCGTTCCAGGGAGGAACGTCTCATATATGTTGAATATTGGATTGGTAAAGTATGACTGTGGGCATGCTAATGCTGGCTTGGTCCATCCTGATATTCCGTGATACTCATCTTCACGTAGAAGAGGGTAGTTCATATGTGGGAATGGCAGGAGGTTCTATTCCTTAGGGGTACTTTGGATAGAGCTGACCTCGAGTGGCAGCTGATGAGTGTATTCCAGTTACTACACCACTCGGGTGCAAGGACGCCTGTAGCTACACGGTTCATACAGTCCGGACGGTCTGTCTAGTATATATATATATATATATATATATATATATATATATATATATATATATATATATATATATATATATATATATATATATATATATTTCTATGTTAAGTTACATGTGTGTGTGAATTGTAATGTTAAATGTATATGTTGATGGTATGAATTAAATTATATAAGCTTACCCTTTCGTTTTTCCTTGTGTTGTCAATTGTCTATGTACGTTCGTCCTGTCTTGCAATGATCATCCGTGTGGATGTGAGCAAAAGGCGAGGCAACTCTGGAAGATGTCATTGAGGAGGATAACTTAGTCGAAGTTGAAGTGAAAGCGGAGCAATAGGACGTCCGTCTTTCTTTTTAGTTTTAGATGTTCGTTTTTGTATGGGACGTTCGGTTATTTCTTTTTGTAAAATCGTTCGTCCTAAAACTGTATTATTTCCGTTTCACGTATAGCGGTTCTGTACTTAAGCGTTCGGCTTTTGGAACTTCGTTTATTAATATAAAGACTGCATTGATTTACTGTTAATTGTAATTAATTCTGATTTATAATAATTACTGTATTTTGGGATGTTACATATTACTTGCAAAACATAATTGATTTTGCTTTTGAACTTCATTAATTTAGAGAACTTTTTTACCATAAAATTCATTGCTTCATGATATGATTTTTTAGTTTCATAATCATCTTCTTCAACATGTCTTCTTGAGCTTGTTTTGCTTGTTGTCTTGAGAGCAATTGTATGTTTTTGCTCTTCTTCCTCTTCTTTCAATCTTCCAAGTTCAAGCTCATGTTCTTTCAATTTTTCAAATAAAGTTGTCATGTTCATTGTAGTCAAATCTCTTGATTCAAATACAGGAGTGACCTTTGACTACCAGCTTCTATTCAAGCTCTTCAAATCTTGATATTTATCTCTTCTTTATCAAATGTCTTCCCAAAAGCAAGAAGATAGTTTACAATATGAGTGAACCTCTTTTGTACATCATATATTGTCTCATCACTTTTCATCCTGAATATTTCGTATTCTTGGATTAAAGAATTTTTTCTTGCTCTCTTCATTTCATTATCAAATCCCTTTTTGTAAAAAAAATAGAGAAAATCATAAGATCCAATTTTTGTTCCTTGTTCCCTCTTTCTGACTTAGCTAAAGTTCTTCACTTTTTCATGTTTTTATTGCCTTCTTTATGCAATGTTTGGCTTGGATTTTTGTTATTTAGATTATTTTCTATTTTTGAATTTATTTAAGGTGTTATGAAAATTTAATCAATTTATTTTTACACTTTCATGCGTTATACTTAGTTATAGTTACACTCAAACATCTCAAAATATCTAAAAAAATAATTATGTAACTAAAAAGTTATTTTTAACATGAAATAGAAGTTGTAGAGATTAGATGTTAACAAGTAGTTGTCTTAAGATAAAATATAGATCAAATATCATAATATAGTCTTTACTAGTAGTGAACTGAATTATAACGGAACCGGACATCCAACATCTCAACAAAAACTAAAACAAACATGGGTAAGATGTTCATAAAGATAAAACGTAAAAGCAGTTGATGAAGTAGTGGGTTGAAATTTCCTCACTCCATGTTTGTGTTTGTTATTTTAATAAGATATATCTAGAAGCTGCTGACACACCCCATCTGATCCCTTTGGAGATACTGGACACAGTTTATAGGTGGATCAACATACTCCTGGTAAACAGAATAAAAAGACGGATCACGAGCATTGTTGGCGAGCCTGTCAGCAACACTGTTGGCCATGGTGTTGATAACAACAAGCCTCACTTCCCCCTCAAAACGGAATAGCTTCTCCTTTATCTGTTCCACCACATCGTAATCTACGTGATTGGGCTTAACCCCGTTCTCCACCATTCTCACCGCCGAGTTATGGTCTGATTCTAAAACCACTTTCTTAAGCTTCATGCGTGAAGCAAACTGCAGCCCCGTGAGAATGGCTTGTAACTCTGTCTGGTGCGCTTTCAAAGATGAGCCCAGTTTTTTAGCAAAGCCACCCACCCACTTTCCTGATGAATCTCTCACAACCCCTCCACAACCTGCAGAGGGTCCCTTGAAAAGGTCTTGCGAACCATCCACGTTCAGCTTCACCCAACCAGCCTCAGGTTTCTTCCACTTCGCCTATCAATGTTAGGAATGTAAATTGCTTTCAAATCATGTGGGTGTGAAAAAATTAATGGTGGCGCCATTGTATACATGAGGTGAAATCCATAAAACAAGTATTGTGAGTGAAGAGAAAAAAAAAATTATCATACCACCAGGGCGGCGCCACCCTTATTATAAAGCTGTTCTTCGCCAAACGCTGCTTCATGCTCGGAGTTAGCAGATGATGATGAGAGAACGGCATATATACCGCCGGCTACGGCGACGGTAGCGGCGGCTGCACTGGCCACTTTCAGAAACCTGGAGGTCCAGCTGCTTCCTTCGTCGTCCTTGCTGCCACTCATATTGATGCTGCAAATGAATGAGTTTGGTTGGATTGTTTGATATATGTGTATGTTTGAGGAGGAAGAGTTTGAGGGTGGAATTTATACTCACACAACACCTTCTCTGTGTCTTCTCCTTCGATGCTAAGTTTCAAATTTTTCCACTTTTACCCTTTTCAAACACCACTCAGTTCTTAAAACAAATCCTCTGGTGGACCCTACTATCGTCTCACACCAAAAAAATAAACTCAAATGAGTTTGGCTCCCACCAAGATTCAAACCATTGCCTTGTATTGTAATTAAAAGCACTCAACCACTACACAATAATTCATTAATTTTTTATTATTATTTACATTATATTAAAATATATATATATATATATATATTCCTTTTTCTCGGATTATATATATGAAATGATAAAATATAAAAAAATTGAAATAAAAATTTTACATAATATATATATATATATATATTAAGATAAAATCTCTAAGAAAACATCATATATTAGACTCATAATAAAAGTTTATAGTACAATAAACTATTCCACTGTACATCCCAATTTTGTACAAATAAGAATAAAATATAACATTTATTCTTTCCAAGTTATTTTCCAATACATCAATATGTGTCCTAATAATTTTGTATTGTAGGAATCACATTATTAAAAGATAGTTACTATATAAAAGATATTTTTAAAATTGAAATAATTTTTAAAATGTTATATTTTTAAGCAACGATAGTTCCAATATTAAATATTTTATTTTAACCATGTATGATTAACCCGGTTGACTCTTTTTTTTTCCTCCTATTAGAATCGTAAGCCTATCTATTCAAATATATTACTTTTATAACAATTTTCATTTATTTTTTATCACATAATTTTGTTTCAATTTTTTTTATAATAATCCGATATTTTCTTATCTCTTTCTAAAATAGTATAATTCAAAGAACATATTTTTTACTAAGTCAAAATTAATTTCATCCTTGTAATTTAAACCGAACTACCAATCACTTACTCTACTCTGTCCAATTATTTTTATATTTACATTGATAACTCCTTCAGGAACAAGTTTTGCCACCCATAGTTTCCTGAAAATATTGCATAATTGTAAAAATCAAATTAAAAAAGAAAAAAACAAAGAAATTTCCTAAGTTTCTATCCGATGTTGTCTTTTCTTCGTGCCTTCCTCCTCCTTATTTGGATAAATTTGTTGAGCTTTTAATTTATAAGCTTTACAACTTGAATTATTTACTTTGCAGAAACACAAGTCAGCTTTATTTCCTGAGTAATAATATTGGCAAATCATATTTCCATTTCACAATTTGCTTAATTTAAAAAACTGATCTTTCATTTAAAATAGCGAGACGAGAAGTTACAGTTTCCAATTTGTTCAAGTTATAATTATTAAATGACACTTCTTTTTATTTCCAACAATTTATAACTTTCAACTTTTATCTCATGAAGATGCTCTTAATTTTTATTTTTATTTTTTTTACGTTTTACCAACTTTCATTGGTCAAAACAAAAGATAAAATGTTCAACATCTCACTAGTTCCAAGCTTGTATTGGAAAATGTTTTAACAGTTTGATTAACATGGTTCTGCTTTATGGAGTGGTATTCCTAGTCAAACTTTATGGAGTGGTATTCCTAGTCAAACTTTATGGAGTGGTATTCCTAGTCAAACTTTATGTGGTATTCTAAGTATAGGAAACCTAAGATATCTCAAGAGTCAAATATTCAAAGCACTATGAATTTTACAACTCTCAATATGGTTGCTTCTTACATTTATTACTTTCATTTATATTAAGATGGGTCTTCTGCACTACTTTTCAACAAGATAGGAACACTTTCCAACCTTTATCCATTCATCTCTCTCACAACTTCTTATCTGGGGCGAATTTTTCACTCTCCAGTTCTAAGAATTGCATTTGATTATATGAAAAAAAATTATTTGATATTTCATATATATATGTTTTATGTTGATATTTAATATTGGAAGTAATCAAAATTATATTAATAGTAATGTTTAAACAACTACAAATAGAAATAATTAAGTGATAAATAATGATATCAAAGCAATAACTAATGTCTTTAAAATTAATTTATGTGATCGTTCATATTGCATAAAAGGAAAAGAGAAAGATGTAGAAGGAAGGAAGAAAAGAAAGAAAAACACAATATTGTTATGTTCTATTTACAAGATCAATCAATAAATAAATAAATAAATGATATATATACATATATATATATATATATGACTAATTTGATAACTAAATTCTCAATTAAAAAATAAATTACTAAATTTAAAGACTATTATTAGAAAACGATAAATTGTGTCTAAATGATTAAAAAATATAGTAATTATTAGTTATTGAATGAGTACTGATTTTTTTTTTAATTTAATGATTGATGATCAAAGTTTTAGTTATTCAAATTGGTTACTATGTCAATTATGGATACATAAAATATATAATATATGATTAATCTATTACAGTCATTTCAAAAGATATATTGAAATATGTAATATATATATATATATATATATATATATATATATATATATATATATATATATATATATATAAAAGAGAATAAAAGTGGGAATAGAATTTAGTATGGGTAAACCTCAATCTTCATTGTTCAACTCAACAATAAAGGATTGTGTGTTGTTCAATTTATACAGCAAAGTAAAAACAAGAGATGATTCTAGAAAGGTTAAATAACCATCCTAACAAACTAACAAATAAAGCAGTAAATATAATATGCGGTGGGGTAAAGAGAATATTGCCAGTTGTGGAGTAAAACAGAAAACGTGTCTTTCTCACACCCTCCCTCAAGATGGGTGGTGAATATTTAACAAGTTCATCTTGGATAAATTAATATTGAAAGGCCCTGGATAAAGTGGCTTAGTAAACATGTCTGCCAATTGATGATTTGAAGGAACATGAGAAAGAACAATGGGTCTATCAAGAACCTTAGCACAAATGAAATGACAATCCACTTCAATATGTTTGGTGCGTTCATAAAAAGATGGATTCTTAGCCAATTGAACGGCAAATTGATTATCACAAAATGAAGGGAAAGGAAGTGGTATTTGAAGACATAAGTCATAAACAATGTACTTTAGCCATTGTAATTCATACACAACAGAGGCTAAAGCTCTATATTCAGCTTCAGTAGAACTTCTAGACACGGTGGATTGCTTCTTCGATTTCTAGGAGATAAGACAATTACCATAGAATACACAATAACCAGTTGTGGATTTTCTAGAGATACAACAAGTAGCCCAATCTGAATCAGAAAACGCCTGAAGTTTGTGAGGATTTGTGGAAGGATAGAAAAGGCCTAAACCAGGGCATCCTTTGAGATATTTCAGGATCCTGAATACAACATTGAGATGAGAGGATCTTGGTTTAGACATAAATTGACTAACTTGTTGGACAGCAAAAGAAATATCAGGACAGGTATTTGTAAGATACTGCAATTTTCCAATTAATCTCCTATAGGAAGTAGGATCTAGAAGAAGATCACCATCATCATCTTTGAGCTTATCATTAGGGTTCAAAGGAGAGTGGGCAGGCTTGCATCCAGTGAGACCAAATTCAGCAAGGATTTCTAAGCAATATTTTCATTGATTCAAAATAATGCCCTGTCGTGACCTAGCAACTTCAAAACCAAGAAAATATTTGAGGTTGCCCAAGTCTTTGATTCTGATTTCTGATTTAAAAACTGCTTAACATCAATAATATCATCTATGTTATCACCAGTGAGCACTATATCATCAACATAGAGCAGTAAAAGAAGTAGCAGAGTTGCAAATGAATAAAGAATGATCAGTAGGGCTCTGAGAAAAACCACAAGAAATTAAAGCAGATGTGAGCTTAGAATTCCATTGGCGAGAAGCTTGTCTGAGTCCATAGAGAGACTTGTGCAGTTTGCAAACCAAATTAGGTTCTGGGAGGATCAAACCTGGAGGAGGTTTCATATAAACTTCTTCATCTAAATCACCATGCAAGAAAGCGTTATCAACGTCAAGCTGGTGTAAGAACCATTTGCGAGAAACGACAATGGAGAAAAGAAATTTGATTGTGGTTATATTCACAACAGGTGAAAAAGTTTCAAAGAAATCCATGCCTTCGGTTTGTGTGAATCCTTTGGAAACAAGGCGTGCCTTATATCTTTCTATAGACCCAGCTGCATTCAATTTAGTCTTGTAGACCCATTTGCAACTAACAACCCTTTTCTTTGGTGGCAATCGAACCAATGACCAAGTTTGATTCCTCTCAAGAGCTTGAATCTCCACAAGCATGGCCTACTACCAATGATCATGTTGACAAGCCTCTTTGAAAGAGGTAGGCTCAATGATGGCAGATAAAGACATGCAAAAAGCAGTGTGAGAGTCGGAACAATTGGAATAAGACAATTATGAATGTAAAGGATAACGAGTGCAGTCGAAAGTATTAGCAAAAGAAAGAGGTGAACAATCATAGACAAATAAGCAAGTGGTTTCCTAAGTTTAGTTGAAAGTCTAGCAGGTTGATCAACATGTTGTACAGAATCATTAGAATCATCATGGAATTGTATAACTGGTTCAACAATAATAGGATCATTATTAGTAGAAACATGGTTAGAAGTAATATGAGAAACTCTGAACTAGGTGTATCAAAGGCAATCAAAGAATCAAATGATTGTTGAGATGCAATCGTATCAGTGTGTGGTTATGAGAAATTGTGTTTTTCTTTAACCATGTTATTATTATTAACCCTTCCTTGACTAATCTATATTAAAAATAGAGAAATACTATTTTTAATCAAAAATTATTTTCTTTCCATATTTTTTAGGTCGATTAAATTGCAGTCAAAACTTTATTTAAAAGCAACAAAATTATATAATGAAACTCGACTCCTTTTACCTCTAGTAGGTTTAAACCAATCTACTGAAATAGATTACTTTTATAGCAATTTTTATTTTTCTTATCGCAGTATTTTGTTTCAGTTTTTCTATATTATAATTTGTTGTGGTTTTTTATCTCCTTCTAATTTAATGTAACTCAAAGAAGATATTTGGTCTAAGTCAAAGTAAACTTGATCCATGTAAACCGAACTTCCAAATTATCAGTCACTGTACTCTGTCCAATCACTATTATACTTGCATTGATAACTGCTTCGTTAACAAGTTTTCTAAATTCTTGCATAATTGTGAAAATCAAATTAAAAATGAAAAAGCAAAGAAGCTTTGAAAGTTCGTCCGGTGAAGCTTTTTCTACGTCCCTTCCTCTTCTCACTGTTCAATTTTATTTTCTTTGAAAAGATAAAATGGAAAGTGTTCTTACATATTCAAGTATATTATTTGAAGATATTTACCGACTTTCTTAATTATTCTTGTGTCAACTTTTCTTCTTTTTCTTCACTGGATATTTATCTTTCTACAATTGAATAAAGATGGACTGATATACTTTCCAAATTACTATACATAAATTTAAATTATTTATCTCAATAATTGTACTATTAATAAAATAATTACGATATTTATAAACTCTCACCTAAAGGATTAAGGTGGGTCTAGTGTTTCATTATCTTATAATCTAATTTTTTGATGTAAAATATACTAAGTTAAAATATTATGACCGAATAAAATAGATTGACTTATGGTCAGATAGAAAACGTCGGCTTGTGTTCAGATAGATTGAAAAGGTTTGTTAAGTTTTATATTCACAAGATATAATCGGCTTAGTAACTACATAAAATTTTGGTTTTGGATGTATTTAGAAGAGTATAAATTATATTGTTTTAATAATTGATTATGTATAAGTATAATTAATTATTGAAAATTCTTCTCTAATTTGTGTGCTTTAATTTCGCTTAAGAATCTTCCTCTACAGTGCTAAGCGTCTTTCTTTTTTGTTTTCCAATATAGGAATCTTCTATTCATTCAAAAGTATAGTGTTGTATTATTTTCTTCTTTTTAATAAATGAAGCTTTGTTTCCTTTCTTTCATTTTCATTTTCTCTATTACATGCTTTTTGGATACTCAAGGAAAATAATTAAATAAAATAAAAATAATTTTTGTTATGGCTTTTGTGTGTTAAGAGTGTTATTTTGGTGCATATAAACTTTGGTGCTTCACACACCAAGTATTATACTCATCATCAAGCTGAATTATAGGGCTAAACATCTTTCTCCTCTTATCTACATCTTACAAGATTTGCTTTTGGTACCACATCTGAAGACTTCTTACCAATGGATGTATCTTATGTGTATATAAACTCATGTTCATCTCTTATTTTATCCGAGGTGGGACTTTGTTTGTACCCAACAAGTAAATGAATAAATAGAAGTTAATCTACCTTAAGAGAGTGATGATGCAACCCTAGTTCTTAGTTTGGAGTTACTTTTTTTAGTAATATCTTTTAAGAGATATTTTATTTCATGTTATAATCTTTAAATTTATAGAATTATACATCTTGCTTATGTTTTATTGTTATAATTATTTTTGGATGATGGTAATAATTTCCTCTAGTTATGAATTATTTATTTTTGAATATTAATTAATAATATTCTATTAAAAATGGGATATTACAAAAATGAATGATCAATATTTTTACGTAAAAAGATTCATATATTTTGTATAGAAAAATGTATATCAATTATTAAATTATTTAATAAAAAACTTTAGACATTCTAATAACTTAATTCACTTGTTTTAGAAATTTTAAAAATGATAATACCACACAAAATTTATTCCTCCACATTTTGTTTAAAATTGGAAAAAGAAATAACTATTGTGTCAAACATTTGAAAAATCATAAAGTTAGGAAGAAAGTTGTCACAACTTGATTTTACTGAATTATTACAACATTCTTAGAAACATCTGATTATGTGATTAATTAGCAGATGATTTTCAATATTTTAATATATAAAATAATTCCAATTAAAAAAATGAATATTGAAATAATATATTAATTATAATATAAAGTTCTCAATGCATAAATATTTTATTAATATATATGATTCTCAATAATTTCAATTAATTTGATTTGTTTTATTTATGAACTAACAAATTCATTATAAAATAGTTATCTATAATTTAAATTGAACTTGTTATCAAAGTTGAGATGGCCGAGTTGGTCTAAGGCGCCAGATTAAGGTTCTGGTCCGAAAGGGCGTGGGTTCAAATCCCACTCTCAACAATTAAATTTCATTTTTTCTTTCCTTATCTATTTATAACACAGCTAAATATATTATAAAATAATATATCTTTTACATTATAATTATTGTTTTAAAATATTGATTTATTCATTAATTTATAGGTCGGTCCAATCTATATTTAAAAGCTACAAACTGCATAGAATGGGTAAAAATATGAGTTGAATTTGGATACCACTGGAATGAGTATGAAATTTTAGTATTGAGTGGTGATGTTGGCACTTTAGGAGGAACAACAAATATAACAAAATGACCAACTTCAACTAATGAAGAAGGGCAGAGATGGTTATTAAGATAATAACGAACTCCTAACTAGAAAAAACAATTAAATATATTTTTCATTATTAATAATTATGATTGACTTTAAATTAAATTATAAAGTATTTTATTCTTATATTTTATGAAAGTAATTTAAAATATTCCTTCTTTTATGTTGAGTTATATTATAATTTCTATTAAACTTATTATTAGAAAAATATTTTAAGCGCCTTTCAAAAAATACAAAGACAAAATATTTCATAATTTAGTTTAAGAAAAATAACAATTTTCTTTTATAATAATTTAGAACCAAAAGTATATTTAATTTTAAAAATATTACTTAAAATAGTCTATATATGTTAAAGGATTATCTAAACAATTTACGCAATGAATAACTTTTATAAATGTGGGTTAAATGTAGATACCAAAGCCAGCCATTAATACGCTCTATTTATTTGTGATTGAAATGTTTTTGCTCGGCCATGTCCAATTGATATTGGTTTAGACTTGTGGAAGTGTAAGCTTGGCAAAAAGATTATTGTTTTTAAATATTCACTTCAACCAGCCTCAACTTCAAAAGAAAAGAGATAAACATCATTTTATTTTACCAAATTTGTAACACCTTGTACATTAACATCTAAATAAGAAACTTATAAAAAAAATAGTTTAAAAAGTATAATTTATCCATGGTTATAGTTCAAAATTCAAAAATTTATTTGATTTAAGGATTAAAGTGATAGATGTAGTTATGTTTTAGAAGCTTATTTCACACTCTAGATACTTATTTTGAATATTTAACTGTTTTTAATAATAAGCACATTTCATTTTGTCCTATAAAAAAATTATATTTCATTTCTCTAGAATTAAAAATTATTAATTTTAATACCTATAAAATGAGTAATTTTTTCAGTTTTTGGTCTCATAATGCTTTTGTGGGTTTTAATTCTCCAACTTTTGAAATTACAGTTCAGGTATAAAAAGTTAAATTGAAGTATATAAATTGATTTCTAAAATATAATATTTAAATATTAGATGTGGATATATTATATATCACAAACATTAGTGGGTCAATTAACCTTATATAAAGCACACAAGTCACTGACAACTATCTTAATTTTTCTGAATTCAAAGAACGAATGTGATTGTATTTCGTATATGAAGCGTCATTATCATCCCTGCAATTGGAAGGTTTGGAAAACTGCAGATGTTGGGGTCTCAACAAGCCTTGACCGCTGCCAAAGCCTTAGCTTTTCGGTGGCATCTCTCAATCTGATTCTTCACTATTAGCATTCTGCTTGAAGAAAAATGAGGCCAAACTTGGTTATAATTTTGGAGCATTGCAGATTAGCTTAGAAAATGTCAGTCAACATGTTTGGCAGGTCAGAATAAACCAGTTCGTCTTCTTGCATCTCTAGGCACATCTTTTCCTGTTGATGGCAATGGGTTTACGGAGTGCATTCCTCAAACTGACATGATTTTCTTCACAATGAATTTTAATGCATGTATTTTCCTTGAAAAAAATGTGTGCAAATGATTAGCAAGATGAGAGGACAATAATATCAATATTACTGTCCATCTGGAAAAAAAATGGCATTTCTAATAAGAAAAAAAATGTTCACATATTTTATAGTCCATTAACCTATTATCTGCTGTAGATTTTGGGGGAATGAACGGGGGAGACTACTAATAGATACAGTTAAGATATGAATACCAACAATGAGCTACGATTCTATGAAGCAAAAGCGCTTCAATTATAACACCAATTACGGACGATCACATTTAATCAGTTGTTAGCTTTAGTGACAAGAAGTCAACAGAAACTTATCCTTCAAGCGAGAGATGAGCTTGAACTTCTCCTCGGCCTCAACCTGTGCACGAACGTCAGTTTTTGATGCACGATCAGGATGAAACGTAAACAAGGCACGTTTATAGGCTGCTTGAACCTGAAATGTCCATCAACAGACAAACATTAGCATCAAAAACAGCAAAGGGCTTTCGGTAAATCAGAAGTCGGAACCACGATTATCTGACACATAATTATATATGTATGTGTGTGTGTGTTGTTTCGTTCTATCTAAAGGGTAAATGGTCAATTTAGTCATGAGTGTCCAGTGCTGTCAATTTAGTTCTTAATCAGATATAGTTTCCGGTTATGTAAATAATACAAATATTATATATAGCATGAATACATGAATTAGCATCGAATCAGTCCTTAAAACTACACTTAAAGACAATAATCCCGTGAAACTTAAGAGCATGATGTAATTGAAGGATATTAAACATTGAGAGATCAAATTGACTATTTATCCAGTACGAGAAAGTTGGACAGCAAGCACTGATTCACTCCTGTTTCTCAATTTGCATTTCAGGAAAGGCCCGTAATTTTTTCTTAAATGGATAATAATCCGGTCACAAAATCAGCCATACAGCGACCAGGATATCACCCATTACCATAGCATTTAAAGGTGTTGGTCCCTTTTATTTTCCCCGATTTTATGGGCTTTCAATTTTAAATTGAGTTGGTTAACCGTTATTCAAAATATGGAGTATCTATTATTATGGTCAATCTTATATATTGTTTACCTATCGATCGTTCAACTAACTGCTAGTGTAATCCTTCACGTGTACCCTCCTAGTTTTAGGCCAAGCAATGTCAATCATGATTTTCTTATATAGTCTTTTATGCGATGTTTGCCTCCTTGGCTACCGATCGAATGACTGTATACCTTCCCGATTTCAGAACAAACCATAACCAAGATCCTACTACTTTATTACCATATAATGTCAGATCCTTTGGGACTCTAACCCATGACCAAGTACACCAGTCATTATCTAAAAGAGTTGATAACTAAGATCAACAATAACAAGAGAACCCCCAATATTCAAATACCCGTAAACAACTCAAATTCACAAGCTACTTAGATATTGTTAGGGGTTGGAAGGTATATGAGAGAAAAAGGTATAAGGAAGAAGGAGAAGGCCGAACGGTGGAAGGCGGGAGACCAAGCCGAACGGTGGAAAGCGAGGAGAGGCCAGACCGAACGGTTGAAGGCAGGGAGAGGTCAGGCCAAACGGTGGAAGACGGTGAAAGCTCGAGCGGACTGATGGGAAGCAGCGAAAACTCTGAGCCGATCAGTTGAAGAGTGACTATCCTAACTGGGACAGCAGATAGGATAAGCGGGAAATATTTAGTAATAATTATAGTAAATAGAGCTATATCCTAGGGAAATATTCAGTACAAGTTAATTACAATAATTAGAGCTATATCCTAGGAAAATATTCAATACAAGTTAATTACAATAATTAGAGCTATATCCTAGGAAAATATTCAGTATAAGTTAATTATAGTAAATAGAACTATATTCTAGGAAAATATTTAATATAAATAAAGCCTAGACGCTAGGGTGGAGGGCATGCTTTTGATTATTGAGTTTTGTTGACAGGCAGCTAGAGTCCTGTGAGGGAGGTTATGCTCCCAGTTATCTTTGTTTACTTTTGTTTATTCAGATATTACCATCAATAAAAGAGATTCATTATCATTCGTTCATTGTTCTGTTACGTGTTGTGAGTGTGTGAGAAGTTGTTCTGGTTAGGTTTCGTACTCAGGTACATAACAATTGGTCCGACCTGTCGGATACTGATCGAGAGGAGTGAAGAACATCATGGAGGGAAGAATGATTGCAGTCGAAGGGAAACTGGAAAACGTGGAGATGTCCATGGGGGATTGGAGGCGGAGACGGCGGCAATACGCAAGGATTTACAAGAACTAATGAGGATGATGGAAGGACGAGACCGACAACTAGATGGCAACTCGGATGGAAGCCAAGGGTCTGTCAACGGGAAAAGGAGGGACCGGCGGGATGAAGAGGAAGGCGAGAAAGAGGGTGGTGCTCAGGAGCAACCAAATTAGAGAAAAAGGGTAGAGTTACCTGTTTTTTGAAGGAATTGATCCATTGAATTGGATCAACAAAGCTAAGAAGTTCTTTGAATTACAAGGAGTGTCAGAGGAAGAGAACGTGTGCCTAGCCTACATCAGTATGGAGGGAAGTGTCGGATACTAGTTCAGATTTTGGAGGGAGAAGGCCAGGAACCGTTCGTGGGCCGGCTTAAAGGAGGCGTTGGTGATCAGGTTCAGAGGACGAAACAAAAGATCTGTCTTCGAGAGATTGGCAGTCAGTAAGCAATCAGGATCCGTGGAAGAATACATCCAAGATTTTGAAATCTTGGTGGGTCAAACGAAAGGAGTGACCGAAGAACAACTGATGGGATACTTTATGGCCGGATTACAAGAGCGGATTCGTAATCAAGTGCGACTGCTTAATCCGCGGGAATTGATGATTGCCATGAGGATGGCAAGGGACTTGGAGGAGCTCCACAGGGGCGCGAAGACTGGAGGCAAAAGTATGATCAAGAATCAGTCTTTGGGGAAAATTCCATAACGATAAGCACTTTTGTACAAATGTTGTCAGGGGAGTATTAACTAACCAGATTTCTTAATAGAAAATATCTAATAGCAACCATGATCTCAGAATTTAATTATGTGTTTAAGTGATTTCATTTGAACAATGCATAGTATAAATATACTAAATAATATAAAAAGTATATAGCATAGCATTCAAACAATACGGACTCTAAATTGTCAAGTTTGATCAAGAATGATATATTATTAAATATATATATATATATATATATATATATATATATATATATATATATATAAACACAACTTGCCTCATTGGGCAAAGGGGTAAAGCTTTCTCCCACATGTATTCCTAGGCCACGAAGCAATGAGGTCATATCATGGCATCGCATCTCCAAATGATTAAGCCCTTTCCGTATTTCAACCCGCAGTTGCTCTTTCAGGTTCATAAATTCTTCATCCTGAATTCGGCATTATTTGCCACAGATCAGAAAGAAAAATAATCGGTTAGTAAAAAAATTCAATGATTTATATTATGTCCAGAGTGAGCATGAAAGGAGACATTCAACTGGTCATGCATAATTAAAAGGTGAAGGAATTTCTAGAAGGTAAATTGAAGGATAATTAGCAGAAGAAATAGCTTCAGTGCAAACTAAAAAAATAATTGCAACCTTCTTTTGGGATTCTCTCACTTCTTCAATGCGTTCCTTTTGCCTTCTTTGCATATCCAGTTCGCGCTTTTCAGCCTTTCTTCTTTTTCGTAACATCTGTGCTTCCTCTGCCTGAAAAGAAAAGCACACGAAATCTCAATATAATGAATCACATGACATCATAATCATACTTGAGAAAGATATAAAGAGATGAGAATGAATTTGAGAGAGTATGTTTCCCTCTGTTAGGATTTCATATTTATAATCATTTTGGATACATCAATACCCATTTAAGAGATGATAATTCTAGTAAAACACGTGATGGCTCTTCCAGAAAGCTTGCCCAACCTGGGAAGAATCATGAACAAAATACAGACCCAAAGACACAAGGAGAGACATGAAATAAAGGTTCATCAAGAAAGAGTATAGTATATGGAATGTAATTGTCAAGAGAGGAAGAGGGCATTCCCCCAGTGATGGCCTAGTACATTAGCACCAAGAAACATGGTAGGAACAGTTTCAACAAAGTACATATTTTCTTTTCTGCTATATCATTTAGTTGAGATGTATGAGGACAAGTGGAATAATGTAAATGCCACTTGAACTTAAAATAGTAAAAAAGTAAGAAGAAAAATATTATTTGGAATTATCACTCCCAAATTTGGAAACTTAGCCAAACAGATTCTGATTTCATTAATCTCAAACACAAAGATAGACAATAATTCAAATCAATCTTTCATTAAAAACCAAGTACAGCGAGAATGTTCATCCTTCCATAAATGTAACAAAATATCACATAAGGGTTCCTCTGGCACCACAATGAATTTGGAAAGATTAGGTGTTTTGCTTTGAATTACTAAAAAGATGTCTATTATGCAGCCCTGATCCAAACTACGAGTTCCTTATATATTCTATAACCAATTTTTCTCTTTGTGGTAAGTTTTGGTTCAGCTGATCTTGAGAAAATAATACCTGACTTTTGGCAGCTTTGTGAGAGAGCTTACGCAAAATAAGAGGTTATTTCCCGAAAATAAACCAATAAATATAAAGTTCAACACCAACAAAAGCTTAAATATAAAGTTAGATTTTTCTGAACAATAAACTAGACATTTAAAGGGAATTGACATTTACACAACTAATTGGCCCCTCGTCAACTTGTAAGACCCCAAGAACACATTTTGAAGAGCCAAGACATCTAAGGGCATAAATCAAAAGAGAATGAGGGGACCCTAGGAAGAGCTTTTGTTGAGCTTATTAGGGCTTATTTTAACATATAAGCACTTCTTCAGCTGAAAAAGTGTTTGTTTAAATGTACATTTTAGCTTATTTATGAAGCTTATCTAATGGCCGCACAACCAATTTTCCCATCTAACTATATATGCCCTTTTTAGCTTATTTGTGAAGCTTACCTAAAGGCAGCACAACCAATTTTCCCCGCCAACTATATATGCACTTTTCAGCTTATTTGTGACGCTCCCGCAAAGGTAGCACAACCAATTTTCCTGTCTCAAAGAGTGAGATCACGAAGCACACGCATTTGAAGAGACGAGATCATAAATTGAAAGACTTTCCCCCAAGATTATTTGGCTCATCTTATCATATATTGAAAGACCTTCGTCTATTAAATAGAGTACTTATAAAACTGGTACTAAAGTCATCAGCTCTTAACTGTTAATAAGCCTCTTACCCAAACAAGTGCATAAAACATTTAAATAATGAGATGTTTGTATTACCTGAATTTGTAATTGGAGCTGCCTTGATGCCCATTCCTCTTCCATTGCTTGCTTATATTCATCAGTCTCCTTAAGCTTTTCTCTTTCATTAATTATATCTCTCTCATTTGAAGTAGTGCCAGTAAGGCCACAATGATGATCATTTAAAGCAGGCCCATCACAATTAACATGTCTTTCATCAGTAGAGGCACACTTAGAATTCGTATCAAATAAAGAGTCAGCCTTACTCTTCAATGTAGGTTCAGGATTGGTAACTCGATTTTTATGTGCCTCTTCTTGATTCAAGTTCGATAAGCCACACTCCTCACCACTGAATTCTTTATTGAACCTTGAAACACCAGTAACATCACTACAGAAATCGTTGCTCTCATTCTGGATGCCAGGAGAAAAATCTTTGCTTCTTGTACTTCTTCCGTGCTCAATTTCGCAGCTGTGGTGCAATGATTGCATTTCCGTCTCTGTGAATTCAAACAAAGAAGATTTAAAAGTCTCCCAGTCAGAAGGAAAGGAAGATCGATTCTTCTCAACATTTTCACCATTAGTGGGACAAAAATGAGTTGCACCCCCAGCACTCTCCCGATTCCTATTTTTCTCATCAATATCAGTGCATACAGTATTGTTAAAATGTAATCCAGAAGAACTAGCATGCTCATCATAACAAGGTTGGTCATTAAACCCAGTGCGTTTTCTCTTAACCGAAATTTTTTCCCACTGTTCCCGATCCATGAGTTCGCAATCAGAGCAATCACTATCTGATGACTCACTTTCAGACCCATCCAAACCGTAGCGATTTCTTGAAGTACCCTCTCCGGGCCCTGCTTTCGGAATTTTTACCCCATCAAATTCAGACTCCTTTTCACGGACACCATTTTCATCAACATCTATGTCAATAGAATTTCGCACAGCACTTGAGTCTGGAGAAGACATTTTGGTAGATGAGGCATCGCTATCCAATTCCCCAACACCTCCAGCAACAACTCCAGGAATCTCCGCATCATCACTTTCCTCATCATCGTCATCATCAATGCTTATAACACTCTGTGGCGTACATACCCGGTCTCTACTCGGGGCACCGGATCCATGCGACTTAGACATGAACTCAGGGTAATCTATGATCACCACCTCATCAACTTGATCACTGTCTACATCAATAAACACAATTTTTCTAAAATCCTCTCTCTTCCCAGAACAAGTCTTGGGCTGAAAGTGCTCTCTTGAGACGCCTTTTCCCGTCATCTATCTATATCTGCAAACCAATAATCACACCCACAAACAGATAGTTATTCAGAAAAAAAGATCTCGAATATCCAATATCTCACGACAGAAAAAAATAAAATAAAGCACGCAAATACTTCATTTAATCAAAAGTTGACTCAGAACACATTATCCGTAACCCTACAGCCAATAATCCACACTAACATTCTAAGAACCGAACAAAAACCCTAATTAAAGTGCAAGAAATGGGTGTAGTGAAAAGGAAAACGTGCATGGAATCGACCACGTTCGAGAAAATTGGGGAAAATAAAATGTGAAACGGAACCCTACCTCCATAAAACAATCGAATCGAAATCGAGACCGAAGAAGCTTACGAGCGTAGAGAGGAAGATTGTGAAATTGGAGATGGAATTGGGCGAAAGAGAGAAAAGGAAGAAATAGAGCCTAAAAATTGCTGAAAACTGAACGAAGGTAGGTCAACTCAGAACACGAAAA
This sequence comes from Vigna angularis, assembly GCF_016808095.1. Classification (NCBI taxonomy): domain Eukaryota; kingdom Viridiplantae; phylum Streptophyta; class Magnoliopsida; order Fabales; family Fabaceae; genus Vigna; species Vigna angularis. Next base: position 25,317,326 of record NC_068979.1, on the reverse strand, counting down.
CTTTTGATTGTTTGAAATTTTGGATTTGGTTTTCCAATTACGCATCCCGTTTTGCCTCTTAGTCACGCACTCCCCCCATTTTACTTATGTGTATTTTATTCCAAGCTCCTCTTCGCACAGTTATGTCTACATCATCGCTTCTGGCCCTCGGATGTAATTGCAAAGATGAGATTTGATGGTAAATAAATAAATATCTTTACATATAGGAAAATCCCAAAATTTAATTTTTTATTTTGAAGGTTGTGTTAGGGTAAGTCAGGCAGCATACAACTTCCTCACATGAAATCATCTAAATATGTAATTTAAAATTTTCTTTCCAATAAATCTCACTCTATTTTGTTTAAATACCAAAAAAACTCTAAAATTCACTTTAAAATTATAATATCTTAATTTAAAAAGTATAATAATAATTATTATTATTATTATTTATTTAAAACTCATTGTCATGTATAATTATTATAATAATAATCATAGCATAGTTATTATTATTAGTGTCATGTATAATTATTATTATAATTATTATTATTATTATTATTATTATTATTATTATTATTATTATCATTCGCTTCTCTCTTTTTTTCAATATTTAATTATAAGAATTTTGTCAAATTATTTTTCTAGAAACTTCCTTAATCAAACATATTGTAAAAATTGAATTGATTCAAAATAATTATAATAATAATCTTATATAATAATAACAATAATAAAAATAATATTATTTTATAATAACAATAAAATAATAATAATAACAGTAGTAATAATAATAACAATAATACTAACGTATAATAATAATAACAATAATACTAACGTATAATAATTATAATAAGATTAAAAAATAATAATATATAATCATAACAATAACTAATATAATATTATTTAACAATAATAATATAATAATAATACTAATAATAATAATCTTAAAAATATAGTAATAATAATAACATAATAATATTAATATATAATAATAATAAGTATTTTTAAAGTGATATTTTTGTAAATATGAATATTTTATAAGTGATATATTCGTAAACCAATAAAAATACTAAAAATATTTTAATCAACTAAGTAGTAGTTTTATATAAAATGACAAAAAAAAATCAATGAAATGAATGTGTCAAAATTTGAAGTGAGGTGAGGTAGATAAGTATATTTGCTGGATATTTTTTTCTAGTATTATACTTGATAATATTAATAATAATAATAATAATAAATAATAATAATATATAATAATAATAGTAATAATATATAATAATAATAATAATAATAAGTTTTTTTAAAATGATATTTTTGTAAATGAAGAAGGTGATATGAATATTTTATAAGTGAGATTTTCGTAGATCAATAAAGCTAAAATATTTTAGTCAATTGAATAATAGTTGGGATGTAAAATGACAAAAAAAAACCAATGAAATGGAAATGTGTAAAAATTTGAAATAGGGTAGATTATTAAGTTTGTTGGATATTTATTAATATATAATAATAATAACAATAATAATATATATTAATAATAATAAGTAATTTTAAAGTGATATTTTTGTAGGGTAATATGAATATTTTATAAGTGATGTTTTAGTACATGAATAAAGGTACTGGAAATATGTTAGTCAATTAAATAATAGTTGGGATGCAAAATGACAAAAAAAATCCCATGAAATGAAATGGACATGTGTCAAAATTTGAAGTAGATTAGTAATTTTGTTGGTATTTTTAGAATGTTGAATATGATTTTAAGAGTTAAAATTGAAATTAGTTCATTTTTTAAACTTTGACCCAATTAAGTCCTTTAACTTATAAATGTGTGAATTTAGTTCTTTTGGTCAAATTTTATTAAGTTTATTTGACATTTTAAACACATTTCATGATAAGATTTGAGTTGTTTATATTGTTTGACACATTTTTTTTCTTTGATATTAATTAAAAAATATGTTTAAAATCTCAAATAAACTTAACAAAATTTGGTTAAAATAATTAAATTCATATAGTTCTAAAGATGAGAGACTAAATTAGTCCAAAATTCCAAAGATAGATTAATTCCAATTTTCAGTGAAAAATTAAGGAACCAAAATTTTATTTAACCCTTTATATTATTATAGTTTATTTATTTTCTAGTAATATAGTTTATTATAGTTGATTAATAATTAAAAACTAATTTGTAAATATTCATGGTTTAAATTATAACTTTATTGTGTATTTATATTTTTTAATAATATAATATGAAAAAAGATTAAACATCTTTTATTTTTAATTAATAATTTAAAAAAAAATATCAGTAGATCAAACTTCATCTAGTCTTCAACCTTTCAATTTAATATAACAAATCAAACAAGTTAAAGATGAAACACGATAAAACTCTAAAAAGGAGTTTGAATAGAGTTTTGAATTTTTTTTCACAAATAAGTTTTAAACACTATTGCATGGGTTAGACGGTTTTCAAGTAGTGTTAAATACTTAAATATTTTTAAAAGCGTTTTGGAAAGTTTTTAGAAAATAAAACAAGAAGACAAACTTATTTTTATATTGGTTCTCTCGGAACTTATTAAGGCTAAGTTCTCCCTTAAGCAATCTTAAGGGTTATGCGAGTTTCACTACTCCTAATATAACACTAGTCCAAGTGACTTGATCGTTTAACACTTATCACAAAACAAAATATTCATATGTTTTCGTGTATTAGATTGAGAGTTTCAAACCAATATATAAAGATCTCACTCAAAAACACCTCTCGAAATATGTTGTCAGCTATTTTTCGCGTTATAATCCATTATCCACTTATGGTAATCGATTATGCATTTAATAAATACACAACCGCCAAAAACATACCTAAAAACTCCAACGGCGGGTCGTATAGTCGATTATAGTAAGTCATAAACGATTATGGATAATCGATTATCATGAGCTGGTAATCGATTATTCCAGAGACAAAATGAGTTTTTAGCAACCTTTAAAAACCTCTTTGTGATAATCAATTATCTTAAGTAACTAATCAATTATTGCAAAGACTTTTTACTCTAAAATGAATTTTAAAGCATAACTTACATGAAATCAAACAATAAATGGAGCCTTATACATAACTCTACTAATTACAAAAAGCTTTAACACAAACAATTCTTCTTGCAACTTGAGTACCTGAGACTTGATTTGGACATCATCAAAACTTTTATTTTTCATGATTTTGCTAACAATTGTAAGGTTGATAAAACAAAATAGATTGTCTCAAAGTATAAATATATATAGTATTAATAGGATTATTTAAAAAAAACAACCATAATAATAAATATATATAGTAGAATATTAGGATATCTCCCTATTAATCCCGCATATGTTAATGAATACACTGAGATCATCACCACAAATCAAACACAATAATAATCACCATACATGTCCACAACCATATCATCACCTAAATCAAACACAATAATAATCATAAACATACATAAAGTCTATTATAGATTTATCTCAAACAATTAAAGAAGAAAATAGATCCAACCATAATAATTAATGCTCAAATGCAATGCTTAGCATTAAACCTTTTACAAAGAGTGACACTCAACAACAATACTAACACTCAATGTCATTTTTCTCGCAAAAGTTTGCACTCAACAACACTTTTTGTTGCTCAAAATCCTGAAGCTATATTGCTTTAGCCCTGCTACAAAGACGACGTTCAATGGTGCTTTGTTGTCGTTCAGCGCCAAAACATTCACAAAAAGTGACGTTCAACGGTACAATCTATCGCTCAACATCCTAGAGCTAAAGTACTAGCAGACTTATAACATAAACTGGTGCTCAACACCACTTTGATACAACTCAACGTCGTATCAATTGACAACAAGTGGATTTTGTGATTTTAAGTGAATTTTAACCTAATAAGTTGATCAAATTAGTGCTAGTTTCTCAATGCATTGATTCAAAACAGTTTTAAACACGAAAACTTGTCTAATTGCTTAGATTATGAATTATCTCGATCACACAAACCCAAGCACAAGAATCATGAACAAATCATTCAATTTAAAACAATCATACACACCGATCAAATTCATCAATATGCAAAACATTAAATTATCAAACTCATGAAGACTAAAAAAACTAACTTCCCTTACATGACCAAGGGCTTATAAGACCTTAACTCGCGAAACTTCTCCCAAGTTGCAGATGCTCTATCTATATATGGAAACATCACAAGAACGATAAAGACATACTATTATGATCATTGGTCAACAAAGACTTATATAGATGCATAAAAGGATGCATGTAAGTGGAAGAAGACTCACTTACATGAAAAAGAATAAACAAAAAAGGACCAAGAAAAAATGTTGAAATTCAACTTATTAGAACAAAGAAACTAATCGATCCAAATTGAAGAACTTGATGCAAAAATCAATCTCTTAGTCTCAATTATTCAATCAAACAAATAGAAAGAAATAACTCAGAAAGAAATCAGAGAATTATAAAAAAGCGATTTCTAAAAAGATAAAATGTTTAAAAATAATAAAACTCATGTGTAATAAAACTATTTATATTAAAATAATCAAATTTTACTATTTTTAAATCATTATTATTTTTAAAATGTAATTTTTTTAACCTTTATATTATCTACTTAATTGTTTTACCTAAACAAAACTTAAATTAGATTGTTGTTAAAAAAAGTTTTAGTTAGGTAAAATAGAAAATGTTTAATAGCTTATTTTGTCCATAGTTTTGGTCCGTTGTGTCAATTAAGTCCATTTTTTTTAAAAAGTGTCAATTGCATCTTCACTTGAAAAAATTTGTCTCGATCAAGTCCCTTCTGTTAAATACTCATTTTCTATGCAAGATAGTTTGTGAGTACTTTTTCCTCTGCACCTCTGAATAAAGTGATACAAAATAAGTAAAAAGTTGTGTCTATATTGCATTTTGTTTTGGAATTATTACTTTATTATTTTTTTATTGTATTTTTTTTTTGTATTGTAAAATATTCTTAGGTCTCTCGTGCCCAACAAACAACCTAAAAAGTCGTTTTCAAAGGTTTTCAACAGATGAATAATTACCTCATTTAACACGATATATTGAAAAAGTGACAGAAAATTTAATTTAAAAAAATATTTTTAGTTGTATAGTATAAAAAAAACTTAACTTTAGTAGCTGTTAAATCGATAAATTAGTTTTAATTTTCTTAAATGAGAATTTAATATGTTTAATCTGTAAGAGTAAAACGATTTGACTGCAAAATGTATAAGTTGACTAATTGAGTACATTTTCAAATAGGAAAATATTTCATGTATCTCTACATCTCACCCATTGGAGAGAGAAAGTAACATATGTTAAAAAAGATAAAAACTGTATAAATTTATGAGTGATAAGGGAGAGATTGAAAAGACTAGCGATGTACAAAAATAGTTTATAAAATAAAGAGGTTTATACGTATATATTTCGTGAAATATTAAAGAAGTAAATCAGGAATTTGAACGACAGTAAAAACATAATTTTCTTGATAAGGTAATATTTTTGTTGAATTCAGAATGAGATGATTGCGAAACAGCGTCACGTAGCCATTAACAAAGAGATTGAAGACTGGAAAAGAGTCGAAGAGAAGTAGATAATTAAGATGATAATGATAAAAAGATGAAAACAAAGAAAAAGAAAAGGGACTCGAGTAAACGACGGTTGAAGACATCAGCGGTGGTACCCCGTAAGTGGCAGGGTGGGGGAAGTTTTGCATCAGAGGCTTGCAGATGAACTTCACACTATTTCCTCATTTTAGAAAGCGAATGATAAGAAGAACTAAACATACACAACGCTTTTCCTCCGCTCAGTTTCAGCTCCTTCACTTTCTTCCTCATGCCTACACCTTCTTTATCCACCATCACTCTTCTCACCACCTCCGCTACCTGTTCCCTTCCCACAACTCATGCGCCCTCCTCCGCCACGCGCACCGCCACCCCGAGCTCCTCCGACAGCATGAAAGCATTCATCTTCTGCTCAGCGTAAAGCGGCCACGCCACCATGGGAACGCCGTTCTCCACGCTCTCCAAAACGGAATTCCAACCGCAGTGCGTCACGAAACCCCCCGTCGCAGGATGTTCCAGGATCTTGGCCTGCGGGGCTCACATGGGAACCACAACCCCCACCCCCTCCGTCCTTTTCAAAAACCCTTTCGGCAAGTAACTCATTGCAGCGTCACCGCCACTCGCATCACCTTCGCAAGGTGGCCGCACCACCCAAACAAACCTCTGCTAGCTCAGCTCTAACCCCAACGCCACCTCCCTCATTTGGTTCCCCGACATTGTCCCACCGCTCCCAAACGACACGTAGACCACCGACTCAGCCAGTTGCTCTTCCATCCATTGCAAAACGCCACCCTTCTTTCCATCCTCCGGTTTCTTCTCCACCCTTCTCACCAATGGTCCAACCGCGTACACCTCTTCCTTCCTCTCCCTTTGTAAAACCGCCCCAAAATCCCATCCTCTGTCAGCGCCTTCGTCGTAGCGGGCTCCAGATCTTGCCACGTGTTCATCAAAATTCCATAAAAGAAATACAATAAAAGAATAATAAAGTAGTAATTCCAAATAAAAAATACTATAAAAACAATTTTTTACTTATTTTGTATCACTTTATTGAAAGGTTCAGAGGAAAAAGTACTAACAAAGTTTTGCACAGACAGCAGAGAGAGAAACAAAATTTAACCTTGAGTATTTATCGGAATGAACTTGAGACAATTTTTAATAAATGAGGATGCAATTCACACTTTTTTAAGAGGAAAAATTTAATTGACACAACTTACCAAAATTTAACCCCGAGTATTTAACCGAATAAACTTGATTGAGACAATTTTTAATAAGTAAGGATGCAATTGACACCTTTTTAAAAGGAGAAATTTAATTGACACAACTTACTATAAACTTGATTTAGACGACTGTTTCTGATTTTTTTAGTTGGGTTTACAATATGGATGGCAGAAAAAATGTTGGAATGAAAGAGAAATAGTTGAAAGGAAGGAGGGATGTGAGTAAGAGTTTGGGGGTTTCTTGTTTTTTTAGGTTTGAGAATGAAAATTATTCAAATATCATTGACTTTAAAACTTACAATATATAATATGAGAGTATTTTTGTCTACTAAAATCCGATACCCATTAGTAAAATGTACCAACTAAAAAAAGAGAATACACAAATTAGCAAATCCATATATATATATATATATATATTTATAGTTTAAAGAAGTTTTATTTTCTTAATATTGGCTGCAGTACACTGAAGTGATATATTTACTGCATATACTTTTTTAATTTAGAAAAGAAAAATGTTTGAGTTAAGATTTTAATTTTTTTTAATGTTTTCTTAGAAAACATGAAATATCACATTTAGACTTTCATATTATATGAACAATATTTTTCAACTAGACCAATAAATATTTTAGATTTTTTTATTATAAAAAGTCTGAGAGAATTCGATCCTAATTTTTATATAACATAAAGTATGACTATTCTGTTCAACTAAGAGAATCAATGTCTTATATTATTATTTTTTGTTAAGGAAGACAATTTTCTGTTTTAATATTTAATTAATATTTTTCAGGATTTTTTAGGAAGAAGTCTCCCCACTATTTAAAAAATACACACTCCGAATTAATTTAAAAACGATTTTTAAAGAACTCGTGATTAAAAATATCCAACTGCACTTAAAAAACCGCAATCTAAATTGAGTTGGGGGGTTTCCCATCCATTTTTACTATTCAAAATTATTCCTAATTAAAATAAGGATTGTCTTCACCGTTACTGTGTCAGCTACTGCTTTACTATTGCGGTCTCTTCCTTATTTATGTCACCATGTCATTATTATTGATGCACTTCTATCAAAAAATTATTTCCAAAAATAATATTACGTGTTTCAGAAAATTTATTTTGAAAAATATATTTTATATGTTTTGAAAATTTTATTATCAATATATTTAATGTGTTTTGAATTTTTTTTTTTAAAAATTCTGTTTCAGAAATTTTATTATGAATATCATCATATTCCAAAAATTCTAGATAACTTATTTTGAAAAATTTTCAAAACTGGGAACCGAAAGTCATTTTTACGAAGAATGAGAATTGTGAATGTGCAGTTACAAATTGTAGGAGTACAGGAAGAAAAAGTCTTCAAAATATAACATAAAACGCAACGGTTAGTGGTTGCTTTTCTAAACCCTAATTCTAATAGTACCCTAGTTTCAGTGACAAGGGGTTTATGTTATGGTTCTGCACGATCAACAATTTGGGATCGGCAGGAAATTGAAGATTCGGAATACAAACTGCTCTCTGCAACCTTTGGTTGGTCGTGCCTTTGGTACGGATTTTCAACTGGATACCGCTCCCGACGGGCCTTGTCCTTCTCCCGCACAAGGTTCTCTCTTGTTCCTTTTCATTTACTTACTTTTGGCCATTCCCATGTTGAGTAAAGTGTTATTTGATATCGCTGTGCATTCACGTCTGATTATGTAATGTAAAGTAAACTATTTTTAGTATCAACAAGTCGGTAATCAGAGTGTGACTGTTAATGGAGGTAATTGCTGTAAAAGTCAATAACGGTAATTTGTGATTAGATGATGATAGATTAAAACTACATTTCGATTTATAGATAGTTTTCTTTATTTTTCATTTGCCATTGTTAGTTTGTGTTTTGGTGTTTTGTTATTGCTTTGTTCTGTTTTATAGGTTGTAATTTGTACTGGGTTCATGTGAGATGTATCTTTGGTGGTGACCATTTTTTTAAGTTGCTGCCACGTATTAGCTGGGTTTGGTGCCGCGGTGTTTTTGTCTGCAGGGGTTATTATAGGGATGTAATTTGATGATAAAGACATGTGGGGGGAGGTGGAAAAGGTACAACGTGTTTGAGTTGTTTGGAATGGTTACTGCTGCAACTGTATCAGTTCACTTAGTACAAGCAAATATGTATGGAGATTGCCCCATATGGGATGAGTTGTCATGGTTTTTTTAATTAGTTTAGATGGATTGTGAAAGATTTTCCACTGCAAATATTCTTGTTATTGCTTCAACTCATATTCCCAAAAAGGTAGTTCCAGCCTTAATAGCTCTGAATAAATTCAATACATGCATTAAGATAAGAAAGCTTCTCAGTCCAGAACCACGAAATCACTTTTTCACTTTTCTCATATACTAGAGGATTTCACTTGGAAAAGAAAATGTCCCATACTAATGGATTTGGGTCCACAACTATGGGTTCAAACTTACGGATAGGGTGCCTTAGTTTAAGGATGAAATGTACGGGTGGATCTGCCATGTTTTGCATTGTCTCAAACTTTTTCTCATCCTTGTAACACTTTGATTGTTCGTTTTTAACACCTTGTGCTCAAGTCTGGTTTCAATAGTTTTTTGCCTCTTCATAAAGAAAAAACTTTCACTGTTCCATTTTATGTTATTTTTGTCATGTGAGTGATTGAGTGAGGTAATCTGTGATTATTTGTGTGTATTTTATTCTTTATGGTTCATAATGCACTTTTCTGCACTCTACCATTGTTTTCTCTTCCTCTAACATGTGTGGTTTCTCTCTATTTGCAATTCAGTTAATGTTAATAATGATGAGGAAACAGGAGATGGACATGGGAATGGTGAGTTGAGGGACAGAGTTAATATTAATAGTGCTGATGAAGTAAGATGGTGCAGTGAATATTAAGTCAAGGGACAATCCTGCATTGGTTGACAATAATACTGCACAAAGTCTGACTGGTGAAGATATAGAAGCCATGAGAAGGTGAGTTCATCTTCTCGTGGTTGAATTTCTGTTCTTGGTAATAGCTTAGAAGTATTTTGACTAGAACAGTAAGTATTTGTCATTATCATTTCCCCCCCATTTCAATTCACTTGCCTTTAATTATTGTGTGCCTATGATGGTGTTAAATATACTCCGAGATTCATTTCTATGATATAAACTTCGATCTGAGGCACTAGCTTTATCTTCCTTGATGATTTGTACAGTAAAGTGTTTTAATAGTTTTACTACGCTACTTGTGGAGCTAAAACTTCTGTTATTTTGCCTATTTTTATTTTTTATATTTGTTAACATGATTGAATTGCAACAGTGATGTTGTTGGTATAAGTTACTGCATGTGATTGCATGGCTTATGATCTAGCTTCTGCTGTCTTGTGTGAATATTTAAAGACCATAATTAGAGATTGTAAATATTTTAGTCATACGCAGATGCCGAAAAAAATAGACAGGGACATCAACACTCCAAAGGAGAATGTTGACTTCGTCTAATGGGAATCTCTCTGATGCGTGTGTATTTTTCGGAACTTTTTTTTAAGGAATTATTTGCATGGGTTGTTTCGAGTCATTATACAATTTGCAAGTGACGATAACATAGACAGGGACATCAGTACGTATGCTAAGGATGGTGATTTGTCTTTGGGACTCTCTCTGATGCATAATGAATTTTCATGATACAGAACTAGTTTGTAACCAAGTTAGTACTTATGCTAAGGATGATGAGTTGTCTTTAGGACTCTCTCCGAGGCATAATGAATTTTCATGATACAGACGTAGATTGTTAGCCAAGTTAACTTTTGTTGTTCTAATGTGTTCTAAAATTTTTATTACCTGATGAGGAATTTTATACAAAAATTTAATTTGGTATAACCCCAATCTTGGGGTAGCATGCTCTAAATGTTGTGTTGGTAAGTGTATGTGTAATATTGATAATTGATGCTTCTAGCATTGATTTGGCCAATGATGTATCATTTTGCACGTATTATCAGATCTGTTTTTGATGATATCTAATTGTCACTACCTCTTAGGCCACCTTTTTGTTTGGTTATGTCATTTTGTATAATACTCTGTGTTTTGATACGAATTAGTTATGTTTTAACTATTGATTCTTTCTCTGTTGTGGGTTTATTTGGTTGGTTTTTCCGTGGTTATTTGTGTTTTTTTGTTTTATTACTTCCTATTTAGTGATTTTCGTTTAAAAATTAAATCATTCTGATGAATGCAGCTGTTATACAATTTTCTTCGACTTTTACCAACTGCTGTAAAATTGGTTCATTGGATTTTTGAGCTGTGGCTATTGAATGATTTCTAACTTGGTGGTCCTTGTCATATACGCAGTTTGCTCATGTATTGAGATTATTTGTTATTGAAAGTCACTGTTGTTTCAATAAAAATAACAACTTCCTTGGCCTCTAAATTTGATTTTGTTGTCTGTATTTTATAAGCCTGGTGATTGCCACTAAGAACGGAGATTTGAAGATGCTTTTGTCGAAGTTTGATCAAATTCGGGCTCCAAGAGCATCTCAAGAAATACAATGTTTATATTGGTATTAATGAAGGCTTGTAATATCTGTTAAAGTTTTGATTATGTAATGAAAATGATTGTGTTTTGGAGGAAAGTATCTGCCCCACACGTTGGCGGATATGATTTTGAAATATGTTTATGAAGATTTCTTAGTTCATAATTTTTTAATCTGTCTGATTTTTGGCTTGTTAGGTAACTGTGAGAACTAGACCATATATTTCTTTGGTTTGACCTGTTAATGTTTAATTATATGCTTTATAACATGTTTTTAAATAAACTGACATAATACCTGCAGGGGAAGTGTCTTAGCCTATTTTCTCATGATTATTTCTAACTTATGATTTCGCCCTTTTAATATTGCATTTACAGACAATTAAGGTGTATTCATGAAATATTTTAATTTTTGTTTTTTTCCTAAATTTTAAATTGTGTTAAAATTTTTCACATTTCGTTGTCTCATTATCTTTTTTCCCCCATTTTAATTCACTTGCCTTAATTGCTGTGTGCCTGTGATGGTGTTAAATATACTCCGAGATTCATTTCTATGATATAAACTTCGATCCGAGGCACTACCTTTATCTTCATCGACGATTCGTACAGTAAATTGTTTTAATGGTTTTGCTACACTACTTTTGGAGCTAAACTTCTGTTATTTTGCCTCTTTTTATTTTTTATATTTTTTATCATGATTGAATTGCAACTGTGATGTTTGTTGTTCTAAGTTACTGTGTGCAATTGCATGGCTTAAGATATTGCTTCTGCTATCTTTTGTGACTATTTAAAGACCATAATTAGAGACTGTAAATGTTTTAGTCGTACGCAGATGACGAAAAAAATAGACAGGGACATCAGTACTCCAAAGGAGAATGTTGACTGTCTAATGGGAATCTCTCTGATGCGTTTCGAGTTCCATTATACAATTGCAGTTGACGATAACGCAGACAGGGACATTGGTACTTATGCTAAGGATGGTGGTTTGTCTTTGGGACTCTCTCCGATGCATAATGAATTGTCATGGTTGATTGTTAGCCAAGTTAACTTTTGTTGATCCAATGTGTTCTAAAATTAATATTTATAACTTTTATTAACTGATGAGGAATTTTATCAAACATTTAATTTTGTATAACCCCATCTTGGGGTAGCGTGCTCTAAATGTTGTGTTGGTAAGTGTATGTGTAATATTGATAATTGATGCTTCTAGTATTGGTTTGGCCAATGTTGTATCATTTTGCACGTATTGTCAGATCTGTTTATGATGATATCTTAATTGTCACTACCTCTGAGGCCATCTTTTTGTTTGGTTTTTATGTCATTTTCTCTAACACACTGGGTTTTGCTACGAAGTAGTTGTGTTTTAACTATTGATTCTTTTTCTGTTGTGGGTTTATTTGGTTGGTTTTTCCTTGTTGATTTGTGTTGAAGTTTTGATTATGAAATGGAAATGGCTGTGTATTGGAGGAAAGCCTATGCCACACGTTGGCGGATATGCTTTTGAAATATGATTATGAAGATTTAATAGTTCATATTTTTTTAATTGGTCTGACTTTTGGCTTGTTAGGTAATTGTAAGCTTTAATTCCATGATGTTTATATTCAAAACTTTTTGGCTTGTTAAGTAATTGTGAGAACTAGACGCTAAAGTTTTTTCGGCTTGACTTGTTAATGTTTAGTTATATGCTTTATAACTTGTTTTTGAATAAAGTAACATAATACCTGCAGGGGAAGTGTCTTAGCCTATCGATTGTCCTTTCTCATTATGAATTCTAATTTATGATTTCCACGTCCTTTTAATATTGCATTTACAAACAATTAAGGTGTATTTTATGAAATATTTTAAATTTTATTTTTTCCTTAAATTTTAAATTATGTTAAAAATTTTACAATTCGTTGTCTCATTATTTTTTTTGTCCCATTTTAGTTCACTTGCTTTTTATTGCTGTGCCTATGTGGTTTTAAATATACTGAGATTCATAATTCTAAGGATGGTGATTTGTCGTTGGGACAACGATGCATAATGAATTTTCATGATAATCTTGGAGAAATGGCCTAATGTAATTTCATTTGATAATGAGTTAATAAAATTCTTAAGATAAACTCTCTCAATTGCTGGCTCTAAGCCACAATTACAATGTTATTGTTAGAATCGCTGCAACGGAATTATTAGCGTGGAACAAACCAAGAGGGGGTGAATTGGTTATATACTTTTATTGTGCCTTTTATTATTTTTCTCTTAATTTTTCTTACTGAGCAGATAATTAAATATAAATGACAGAGTAAGGGAAAGAGAAAAATTGCACAAGTGATTTTATCCTGGTTCAGATCACTTGGATCCTACGTCCAGTCGCTTATCTCAAACAAGATAAACCTTTTTCACTAACACAAAACAGTTACAAATATTAATCATAAAGAAAAACAATTTGTAAGAGTTTAGAAATACCACCTCTCTTGAAACCACAAGAGACGAACTTACACTTTCTTTGAATCTTCACAAAGGATGACCACCTCCTTCGAATGCTTCATGAAGGATGATTCTCTTCCAGGCACTTCCTCGGATACACCAAGGATGAACAAGCTATTCCTTTGTCACCGCAATAGCACTTCAGGACTTTGCAGACAAGAGTTTCCTTAGCTTCAACAATCTCACAGAGTTCTCAAAGAGTTCAGAGTTTTTTAGCACAAGGGAAGAGTTCTTTTTGAGATAAAGAGTGAGCCATTTTATAGACTCAGCCTAATACCCTTCCATTCTTCGAAAACGGGCCATCTAACGCATTTAATCGATTAACACAAGTATTAATCGATTACAATGAGTACAACGACTAGTTTTTCAAATCTGAAACCCACAACGGCTAGTGTTAATCGATTATTAGGAATAATCGATTAACTAATCGATTATTATTAGCTTTAATCGATTATTACAGGGGCAGTTGGGTTTTCAGTGCCAACCTCGTTTTAATCGATTAAAATTGGGTTTAATCGATTAAAACGACTTGTGGATGATTCTCAACAGTAAATAAATCAAATATAAATTACAAGAATCAACCCTAATACATATTTGAGCACTATTACATCAACTTTGATTATTATAAAAGCTTTATAAAATACAGAGATCTTCAATTTGTCTTTATGGATCTTGACTTGTGCAAATCTGTTCATCATCAAAACTTCATCTTTGATTTTTGCTAACAGTTATGCCAGTGTATCAGTGGTATGATGTGTCTATGGGACTGTCCGTCGTTGAAGGTCACAAGAAAGTATTATATGCTGGGTTTCGTATCCTTCCACAATTCATAAAGAGTCTTTTTAAGCAAAGGTGTTAATGTAAACTCTATTTTGTAAAATGCAAGTGGTTAACTACCTCTACCCAAAATAATTTAGGTGTGGAATTCACATTTAACATTGTTCTACCTTCTCTTGCAAAACTTTATTTTTTCTTTCCACAACACCATTTTTAATGTGTTATTCTTGGAGTGGAAAAGTTATGTGCAATTCCTAGATTTTCAAAAGGTTCACAAAGATCTTCATGTGCCATAGCCTCTGATCTTCTTGTGTAGTCATAAGGCAGGACACCTTTTGAGTTGTCAACTCATCCATGTCAATCTTGTACATATTTCCTTGTCTCTTCATGATGAATAAGTGTGTGTTATCATGTTTATTTATAATACATTTATTTTTATTAAAGACTACATCACAACCATTTTCATATAATTGGCATATGCTCAATAGATTATTCAACCCATCAACTAATAAGACATTGCTAATGAATAAAGTAGATATGAGACTTACCTGTCCAGTTCCTATGATTCTACCAATCTCCTCCAAATATTACATTTCCTCCTCTCTTTAGTTGTTGGTATAGCAATATAGACCTTTCTCCTATCATGTGTCATGAGCACTCATTGTCCAAGTACCATGACATGGGTTTTATTCGTAGAGTTGAATATATCTTCAATGGTAGTTATTTTTTATTTAGTTACTCAAACTTCTCTGGATCCTTGAGGTTAGCTCTTTTATAGAAAGGTCTTCCATTATTAAGAACAATTTTATTTTTCATTTTACTCTCATATTCAGTTCTTGTTTTGTCATGTGATTTCATAGAACTCTTAAGAAGCATAATCAAGGATTTTTCATTTGATCTTGACTGTGTCAAGAGTTTCCTAATGGCAACATTTTTAGCTTTTATGTTTTCTATTTCATAACTATTTATCTTATGGGTTGTTAGTCTATGTTTTATAGAGCCAAGAGTAATTCCTTTTTAAGTTTCTTATTAGCTATAGTTTGTTCTTCTAACTTTTTCTCTGGTTCTTCTTTCTCTTTACTTAAACTATTATTTTCTACTTTCAATTTATCATACATTTCATTGGCTGTACAAAGTTTGCTTTCTAGTTCTTTACACCTTTAAAGTTTTCTTTTAATGTTTTTCATACATCTTTATCAGCCTACCATCATTGGATACAACTTCATAATATGCATGCCTAACAGAGTCAAGGTTAGAAAGGTCTACCTATTCATCACTAGAGTTGTCTGGTGAGTTATTCTACGGATCTGTCATGAAGCCTATGTGTGCTTCCTCTGAATCCGAGTTAGACAAGTTCATATCCTCCTATATTGCCATGAGATCGTTACTCTTCTTGTCCTTTTCTTTGCTCGCCAGAGTTTGGGACATTTTTATCTATAATGCCTATGATTTTTGCATTCAAAATACATAATTTTCTTTTTATTTTTGCTTCTGAATTTCTTATTTTTGTTATAACCAAGCTTCTTCAAGTTTCTCTTAAATTTCCTCATTTAGGAAATTTATTTCTTCATTTATCAATCATATAGAACATTTCCTATTTCTTCTTTCATAGTAGTTATCATAAGAAAATTCTTTTGAACATTGTAACTCTTATAATTAATTTTCTATTTCAAATTATCAAATTATTATATTAATTTGAATGTTCTATAAAGATAATGAATGAAATCACTTAGCCAAATAACACATGTTAAGACTCATTAAAACTGCATTGAGTTTTACAATTTGAGTCATCGAATGCCTTAGTCGTCTAGTGGTTGAATTGTCTTAGATCCTCTAATGTTGGAATTGGTTTTACAAATCAAAATAATAAAGAGATTTTTTTTTTCAATTTTAGAAAACCATATATATCACCATTTGAGACTTGTTTCCATTTTTTCAGAAGTGGTCATACATCAAACTCATGTTATATTAGAAGTCATGGTGTTCCTAACGAGAAGTATGTTTGAAATTCCAAAGAAAATCACAATAGTGTTAATCCTAAAGGACGCAATATAGTTTGGGTACCAGAAAAATATTTTTAATCTTTTTTGTAGATATATCTTGTAGTAAAAAAATGTGTTATCTTTATAGTGATTGTTAAAGACATGGTGAGCAGAACTTGCTTATTGATAAAAGTCTTAAAATAACTTTGAAGGTAAATTTGTTTAATTTGTTTTGCAATATTAATTACATATTTTTTTATTATTCTTGCATTCATTACAATATTTCATGAGACCTTCATAGTTTGACTTGTGTTGTTTTTTTTTTTGCATTTTATTCAATTATATTGTTTTGTAATCAACTACCTTTTAAGCTTCATGTCAACTATCTCATTTTTTTCCTATAATTGGATTTTGGTCGTATCAATTGTTCATACTTTATTTTATAATTGATAACAAGTTCTTTTATAATATGCATTGGATTTTTGTCTTTAATGTTTATTCCTATGGGGAGTTTGTATGGCAGATATTGGTGCAAAGTGTTATAGTTGAAAGTGCTAAAATTGATAATGTTGGTGATTAAATTTTACTTTTAGAATTTCTCTATAATAATTTGTGTTTTTTGTGATGTTAATATTTTTATTCATTTCTCATGTATTTTGATTACCTTTTCAAAATAAATATCATGTTGCATATTAATTTATATTCTATTTCATTACTTTGTTTATATTTATTTTTACATTTTGACCATGTCCAAAGGGGAGAAATGTGTTTGTTTTAATTGTTTTAGGAATTAATCTTATTAATTAACAACACAAGGTAGTTTTGGTTGGCTATAATAAAAAAAAAGAAAAGATTGTTAGCAAACATAATATGGTGATTTGATGTTGGATTCACCTTTTGTTGGTTTCTCTTTCCATGGTTTATTATCATAATTTGATTAAAATGTAAATAATATGAATCATCATCTAAGATAATATTGAATAAATATTTGCATTAAAAAACTGATTCTGTATTATTTATGGATAAAATAATTGATTATGTTAATTAAAATATAATTTTCATATATTTAACAAATAATCAATTATTTCAAATAATAATGGATTATCTTAAAAATACATCAATTTTTAAATAATTGATTACTTTTAATAATAATAAAAAATTTAGGTTACACGAATAACATATTAATCAATTATGTTTAGAAGTAGTTGACTATATTAATCAATTACTTCAAAACTTTTATAAAATGAAAACTTTATCTTTCACTGTATGCATTCTATATTTATTTTGAAAAAAAGATATCATTGTTATTTTCTGAAAGAGTTATTCTAAGAGTATTATATATTATTTCTCGTTTGGAAAATAAGTGTTCAAGATTCATCAAAGAAAGAAGGTAATCATGCTATAGGTTTTTCATTATATAATCAATCATAATAATAAGTGATATCTTTCTTTTATTTTTCTTATAATTTGATTTGAATTCCCTCACTAGTATGTGGTGTGTTGGTGTAAATAATTGAGTTTTGTCATTACTTTTGTAAATGTTTTTGAAGAATGTTTCAAAGAGTGATTTACATATCTTATTTTAGTTACACACAGTGTTTTTATAATTGAATAATTAAACAATATAGTGAAAAATCTAGTTAAAGTTATTTGGATGAATAAGATGTAAATTCAAGAACAATATAAAAATGTGTGTTTGATATTTTCTTAACCTATGTTTATTTAATCTGTTATTTTTTGTGCTCATTAACCACTGCATTATAATTATTTTATTAATAACAATTTTAAGTAAAGTTTTTTTTAATCAATTCACTCTCTTGGTTATGAATGAACCGTCTTCGTTTTTAAGATAATATTCAAACTTATGTTTCATTGTTTGTTGAGAAAAAATTATTCTAATATTGTAGTTATATATTTCCACTTAATTAAGTATAATCTCATAAACAAATATAAAAGCGACTGTATATTGAAACCCTATGGGGGTGCAGGAAGCATTATCATTTATTCTCTCCTCCTACGATTTCGGCCTTGTCAAATCTTACAAAGCACCAACCCAATAAATTCATAAGGGTAAAGTTTTACAAATTTGTGGTATAGGATGCAAATTGTTGGGTGCAGAAAGCAAATGCCTTTAATTGGTGGGTACTTGGAATTTTTAGCCCCAAATTAATACAAGCATAAGGTATGACTTTCTCTTCCTGCACCCCATTACTTCTAAAACTTTAAAACATAATTTTCACAACAAAATTTTCATAACAGAGTTTTCTGGTACAAGTTTCAATATAATATATAATACTTTCCAGAACAAGTTTTGTAGAATGAACTATCTAATTTTTTTTGTCAAAATATATAAAATATATTATGGAACAAGTTTTCCAAAATGAATTTTTGTCCGAAACGAGCTTATTCTTTCTATGGAATGAGGTATGCATTCGATTCTACCCTAGCCTAAACCAAACCTCATAAGAGTCTTGCTTACTAAATCAAGTTTCTTTTTGTTTATAAAAAAATAAAAGTAGAATTTAGTCATAATCATAACTTTTAACTGCATCACTTACCAATAATATTCCGAGTTAAATGGTACACGGTACACTCAGCGTGTAATATATTCTCATTTAAAAGCGATAATATAACTTTTTGGATAATTACTCTAAAGTTAATAACTTTATCATGATCATTTACAACTAAATAAAAGTGAAATTCTACTTTACACTAACTTTCTCTTTTCGAAGCAATAACGTTTTTTTTTCTCTTATATTATACATTAAGCATTCTCCTAAATTTTTGTTGCATTTTAATCTGATTATATATTCACATGCATATTCATTCTTTCATTGTTGAAACTTTGATACCTGGAGTAGACAAAAATGAAGCAACTTTATTCCAATCAACTCGTGTTGAACAATATTCCTTTTTTATTTTCAGTTGTTAAGAAATATATTGAACAAATGGTGTTCATTCAGTTTAGATAATACAGAAACTTTAGTTTTTAACAAGATCAAAAATTCACGTAACAGTTGTGGAAAATAATAGAAACAATGGAATATGACTCATCTTTCACTCATAGCATAAAGGTAACATGTTCATGAGGGAAAAGGAATCCAAAGCTTATGCGTTAAATTTTTTTGTAGTTTTATGGTTAGACAGAACAAACCAATTAAACCAAATCCAATCATCTATAATGGAGCTTTGAGACAATTTACTTTGTATGACATGTTAAAAAAAAACAAAGCACAGTTTTGGTTCAACAATCTTTAATTTGCATGATTTCATTAATGTTTGCAAAAGAAAATTAAGAACTAATGTATGCAATGTTATGATATTTTAATGGTCACATATCACTTAAAAATTGAAGTAAAAAATAATTTAATTTTATCCTTTAATTTTCTTAGACGTCTTTTAACTACAAAATAGTGATAGGAATTTAGTCTCCATAATAGACAATATCTCGGATGAGATGATTAATTCTAACAATGTTGTTTCAACAAGTTAGAACACATGAATTAATTTCTAAAAAAAAAAACACACAGTGGATCCAAAAACATAGGTGGAGAAGAACTGAAGCACTGCAGAATTAATAGAAACCTCAAACAAATTTAGTCACTTTAATTTACATTAGGACTTGTGGTACAGAAGTTTGTAAGACCAAAGAAGCTGAAAATTACAGAACATACATCAATGGGATTTTGCAGTGTTTTCTTCTCTGATGGAGGTGGATTGAAGCAGCACAAGAGGTGAAAGAAGAGGTATGGGATCTTTACTAGTGAAGAAGGAATTTAAGGAAGATGAAGTTGAAGCAGTTTCCATTGAGTTCTGTGCTCCACTGCAAGCAAAAGATTTTATCTCATTAGGTTTTATCTGAAGTGGGCATGGTGCCCTCTTCTGTAGCCTACTCATGGACCTTCTGAACACAAACTCATCTTTATGACTGTAAATCTGAAAACCAGGAAACTCAACTCTTGAGTCCATTTTTTTCCCTCTCAGATCTTCCTTTCTTTTGTAGTACTTAACTTGAAGGAAGAGACCAATAGTGAAGAAAATTGAAACTGGGAAGGGAGAGTCAAAGATTAACTAATAATAATGAATGTTTGAATATTTGTGGTGAAGTTAAGGTTCATTGAATAACTGTAATACCTTTCATAAGGGTCTTTGGTTTCTTGATTTAGCACTTGAAAATTGTGACATGCATGTGGACACATAAATTATGGTGGCAAAATAATAATATAATCTGTTATAATGTTGTTTTTAGAGGAGTCTTTTCCCTTACATGTGGGGAAAGTTAAGGGGTTTGAACGTTTCTGATTCATGTGAGGGAAGAATCAATGCACTTATGCACAGATTTTTAAAAGATGTAAGTTTCAGTGACAGTGACACTCAAAGTGAGGCACATGACACTCTTTGTGATTTCTTTTGCAAAGTTAGGAACGTGATTCCTCTATTATTAATACCATTTGGCAGCTGAAGTTGTGGCTATTGTCTGGTAAACCGCCTTATTTTGAGCAAGATAATTTCGGGGTGTCAGATATTACTGTATTCTCTCTTAAAATTTGTGATCATGATTTGGCCATGATTGTCATGCCAACCAAGATGATTCAATTCAACTTAAAGAAGTGATATTTTACAAGCATTTGACACTTCACATTTGTTTATATTTCATGTTCTTGGTAGTATAGAGACATGCTGAGGAGATTTGAGTGTTGACCACTCTAAGAATGAAAATGGTAAATGATCTAACTAGGCGAAGGTTTGTCTTTAATTCCTCTTCTTTTTCCTTACAAGGTGCATGCACTTGTATTAAAAAGAAGGTCTGCATAATGGATGATAAGAAATCAAGAAAATTAGCTTTTGCAGTTATGAAAATTCGCAGACTTTGTTTTGAAGAGGTATATGATTTTAGAACCTCTTTTAATTGTTCCAATTCGTGTAAAAATACTTTCTCAACATTTCATGTTAGTATCCAATAATCATGATATGAACCAACAATTTTATAATGTATGAGCAATGAAAGACTATGATAATTGAATTATGTCATTAACCGAAATATTAGTTTTAACAATCAGAACATGATTAATACAATCACATATCATTTATCCAATCATAGATCATTTTATCCGATCATTCATGATAGTAATTGTTAATTGCTTTCAATCATTTGACTTACGTGAATAATAGTTTTTGACAATAAAAGAAAGCAATGAGAAAAATTTAACAAATTATATTACTAACATAATCCGTTAAAATACGCAGAAATGGATATTTTGCAGATTTTCACCAAATGTTTTCATGTCAAGCAACAAACATACATCAAACAAATTCAAATGATTATGTAGAACACCAATGATGCACATTTTATCAAATATACACCTTGTTACCACTTTTGATGACTCTCAAGATGACATGATCACTTTAAATTGTGAGATTTGCTTCGACTTTATGCATCACCTTGAGTGTAGTCCTTTTCCATTCCTCTCAATCTCTTACAAAACAATTTAAGGGTTTTGATGTAGGTACCCATTTGAATTTGGATCCTTTCATGTTTAGAGATTTCTATGGTTCCTTAAGAATCCATTTAAATTTACCTTTAGGAACTCCAGAATTTGTGTAATAACAAGAATTTGATGCATGGCCTAATTGTTTGCAGTAAAACATAGACAATTAAAGAGAGTTTGCTTATGTAAAAAAACCTTCTGGTTCTTAATCTATTATTTTTACCAATATAGCCTATTCCTTCTCTATTCAATACAGTCCTTTGTGAACCAAGAAGAGCATCAAGATTTGAGCTTCCTAGTGTGAATTTTGATAGAATTTTCATAAGATATTTGATTCTTTCCAGTTGTCTTGGACACGTTTTACACTTTTGATCACATTTCTTGTTCACATGCATAGAGTTTTGAGAGATATTTTCTAGAGATTCTAGTTTTGATTTAAGACTATCATTTCCATTATCTAGAACCACTATTTTATTTTCCAGCCTCTTGTTTTCACTTTTACACTTATTGATTAAGTGCAGGAGTTTCATAGTTTCCTCATATAATTCTTAAAAAGCATCAAGTAGTTGATAATACCTATTTTTGGTGCTTTCAGATTCAACACTACCCATGCTGCTTTAAGATGTTGTAGATCTTGCCATCAAGCATAAGTATGTTTTCTCTTGCTCTCCTTCTTTTTCTTCACTGCCATCATCTCTATTATCTTCTTCCTCAACCTCATGATCTATTGCTACTCTTTCATCACCTATATCTTGATTCCCAGTTAGCTTATGGAGTGCATCAATCTCTTGATTCAGTTTGTCAAGCTTGGAGGTGTAGGTGGAATGATGGTTAACCAGTGTTTGCATTTTCTTGACCATATGTTTTTCAAAGTCATTCTTTGGTCTATAGTGAGTTGCTGCAGTAGACATTTGCACAATCAATGAGTCAACATCTTCTCCTTTAGTGGGTTGGTGTTCATCTCTAACTTCATCTTCTTTTTCTAGTCTTTGCTTCAATTTAAGTGAAGAACTTTTTAGTTTGGTGTCTCCTTCTCTTTCACATACAGTACTGGAAGAAG
Organism: Vigna angularis; assembly: GCF_016808095.1. Classification (NCBI taxonomy): domain Eukaryota; kingdom Viridiplantae; phylum Streptophyta; class Magnoliopsida; order Fabales; family Fabaceae; genus Vigna; species Vigna angularis. Next base: position 25,294,296 of record NC_068979.1, on the reverse strand, counting down.
CAACACTTTCCTCTTGCTTTCTAGAGTGCTCTTTATTCTTTGCAAAATTCAAGTTATTTTTTCTTTTCCATAACAAAAAATTAGGGAACCTTTCTACCATTATTAGATCAGTCTCTCCATTTTTTGAGCTTTATGCAGTTTCAGCAGCAGGTTTCAAAATGTTGATGACTCTTTCCTCCTCTTGAGATGATTTCCATGATGTTCCTGTCTTAATGAACTCATAGAAATTATTAATCACAGAACAACATATATCTTTACCTGTTGTATTCAAGACATCATCATCAATTTCACTCTTGCTCATGACTAGAAACATATAGACCATCATGATTGATTTAATAGATTAAGCAAATAACCTAATCGATTAGAATTCGAGTAACTTTCGAAAATCAGCTCTGGTGCCAATTGTAGAAAAAGATTAGGCCAATGTACCAACCAAGAGGGGGGGAGGGTTGAATTGGTTTCCCTTTTAAAAATAAGTTATTTAAAAATATTTTTGAAATCTTTAAATTTTTCGTAGAATGCAATTAAAAAAAATGAAAATAATGTAAAAGTGTAGGGAAAGAGAGATTCATACAGTTGTTTATACTGGTTCAACCACTGCCTACGTCCAGTCTTCTTTCAATCAACCTTAGATTGAAAGGATTCCACTATATTGATTGAGTTCTTACAAAGCAAGACTTACAGAGAACAATCATCTCAATGTAATCTCCTTCCTAACTCCAAGTCAACTATAGCAACCCAGAAAAAACAACCTCTTTCTGTCACCCTTAGAGATACAACACTCTAAGTCAAAGAACTTCACAAAGTCCTCTTCTTGTCCACAAAAACAAGGATACAATTAGCCTTGATTGTAGATAACTCTAATATGGAAAAATACACCTAAATGTGCAGATATGATCAGCCTATGACAACACTTCAATTCTTCAAGAATCTTTGATCATTTCTTTCAAATGTGGTAATCTTGATTCTTGGAGGGTTTCAGGACGCTCCTACAATAAAATCTCAACAAACAAATCAAATATTAAAGATATGAATCACGAAGTTGTTGAATACAATGAGCAATGCGTCTATTTATAGATTTTCTCAACTCTGTCGCATTTTAATCAATTACCCAATTAATGTAATTGGTTAAGCAATTCTTTCAGCATTATCAGATTTACATTTCACATCATTTAACAGATTAAGAAAAGCATGTAATTGATTAATCAAAACATACAAGCCACAACATTTAAAAATATGACCGTTATGACAATTATGATTATTCAAGAAAAAGATTTTCATATAAAACGCATTTTAATCGATTAAGAAATTAATGTAATCAGTTAAGCTTCATACTTAAGCATTTTGAAAACTTTTTCATTCAAAAACACCTCAATGCACTCATTAAACATGTGCAGGCATAACCACAAGTTTTAATCGATTATACCAATAATGTAATCGGTTAAAACTTGGTGTTTTGCCACTGTCAAGCATATACCGAGATCTGATGAATTTAATTGATTATGCAAACAGTGTAGTCGATTAATTCATACATATATGCAATGTGCAAAGAGTTTTAAACAATGATTCATTTGTAAACAATGAATACACATCACAGATAGTTCAAGCACATACACATATATAATCAAGCAACATTTTTGTCATATTGTTGTGCAAGAAACTATTAAACATTTTTGTTGTCATCACAAAAAACTCATATGTGAGATATGGGTTTAGCTACCTAGCTCCTCCTATCAACAAAAGAGTTGGGTTGAGTGTCAACCCAATAGAAGAAAAAAAAAAGCTCCAACTAAAGGACAACAAAGATTTAAGAAGTCATAAGGTTGATGGAGTATCTTGTTCGAAACTTCCTACTTATGCACCCCTTCAAACACAAGAGAACCGATTTAGTTTCAGTAGACTTTTGATGGTAATAATCTCTATGATTACATGCATTGTGATCTTTTTCTTATTTATGATGATGTTGATCAGCTTGTACTTTTATGCAAGCAACTCTTGATGACATGTCTCAAATCCCAAATCTACATTCAAATTGATTCTTGACAACATTGTTATCTTTTAATGGCTTGCAATTTTTTGGTGTATTGATTTTTGCACTAAAAGAAAAATCAATAGCTAACAAATAACAATAACTTATTTTTTACCTATAAAAATTTATTGTTATCAAAACATATTCTATTCATTATTAGAAAAGATAGCTAAAATATAATCCATTGAGAGTGAATTAAGATGATTTAACAAGCAAATGATTCGTTTGAGAAACTGGTTACATGAATATTTACATTAATGATAATGAAAAAAAGAAAAGAAAAAATATTACGTGAAGCATGAAGGTAACAAGGAAGAATAAGCTAACAAATATACTTTTAAAAGAAATTGATTTCTTAGGACAATTGACAGAATGTACTTTATTACTTGATTTATCCAATGATTTAATAATACAATAATTGAACATAAGTAAATCAGACAATTATTAAGCATACATACATTAACTCTAGACATGACCATCTAAATATATTGTATTAGTGTCAGACTATGGCAAGTTTTTCACTTGTAGTGGTAGAACAACTTGTCCACCCAAGCTACCACACAAGGATAGTCTGTCTACCACCTATGACAAAAGAATCAAACCATAGACTATAACCTCTTGGTACTCCTCACCACATAACCCTCTTTCTCTACTTGAGATAAAGTGATTATTGGAGCGTCAAGATAACTTCCAAGACAGAGTCCCCACATTAATTAACTAATGAACGCCACCATGAAGCCTCACCACGAGGTCCATTGAATTACACCAAGCATTGATATTATACTAATAACCATAATTCATTATTACCTTCATAACATACTTGAAATAACATCATACATTCCCATATCCATCAATCATTAACATATATAATATCCACCCTTATTTGATTAATCTATGTAAAACAATCTAAAAGAAAATAACTTTTTAAAGTGTACAAAGCTTAATTAAAGGGAAAACCCAAAAAAGATGTTTAGTACTAGACTCTCGCCTAGCCAACAAGTCACTCGCCTAACGAATTAAGCAAAATAAAAGCCTAGACCAGTAGTAGAGAGGTGACACTCAACACCTTAATCCACCTTTGAGCGCACGGAAGTCAGAAAGCTCACTAACTTCGTGGCACTCAGTGCCTAGGGTGGCGCTCAATGCCTAGGGTGGCGCTCAGCGTCCTAAAGCTTAGTGGCTCTCGAGTTTTGTTGCACTTAACGCCATACAAGACCGCTCAGTGCTATATTAGATGACAAAAAAAATTCTAAACTTGATATAAATGCACTCAAAACCTATTCAAATGACCAAATTGATATTCTTAACACTAGAAATTATTCAAAAACATGTTTATAACTCACATTGAATACCAATTTGCTTATTTGACCAGGAGCAAGGTTCATAAGATCAAACCTACAACCTAAAACATCATACCTTATATTTCACTAAATACAAATTATATTTTATTAAACTAAAAGGCTAAATAAGTTGTAACTAACACAAAAACAGACTCTAAACCTCAAGTTCCTTCCCAAACCAACTCATTTATAAATTCACCTATCAAAACCCCCCACTTTTAGACCGAAACCAACCAAAACTCTCATCTTTCACTACATTAAGACTGAACAACAAAATTTCAACCAATTATAATCCCCAATACATCAACATAAGTGATCAAACAAGCAATATTTAACAAGAACACAAAGTAAGACTCTTCCAATATCAGACAACATATATTAACTTCAATTTCATGAAATTAGGTTATAAAATAAAGAAATTTCAGCAAGCTCGCATTCAACAATTTCATATACTAATTTGTCAATTTCAAACCAAATTAAACATGCAACACAATTGATCTAAACATTATCAATATCAAAAGGTGGTAATTAGCTTCCCTTACTTGTTGAAAAAAAAATCAAACAATTCTAAGAGACCATAAACCATTCCCTCAACTCAGAGAACTCTATTTGTACCTACATACCACAAAATCATAATCAGGATATACAGTTAGAACCACTGATCAACAGGGAACATACTAGAAAGTTAGGAAGACATATGTGATAGAAAATTGTTCACATTCATGGAAGAAATGTACAACTCAAAAAAAAAAGTAGAAACTAACTTACTCTTTTGAGAAAATCGACCAGGTGGAAATGAAGATCTTACTACCTTGATCACCTAGGCACTTTTTGATTTTCAAAGAGATGACTTATCAGTTAAAACTCAAAGAGAGAGGGTAGAAGAGACTCGGAGAATGAGTTTTAGAGAAATCGTATATGTTTTAAGTAATGAGACTCTTTAATGAAATTTTTATCTATATTTTTAGTTATTTTAATATTAAAATAACATGGTCTTATTATTTAAATACCATATCAATTCTTAATACTCGATTTTCTTGATTCTTACAATAATTATGATATTAAACATTTATATTTTTAATATTGTAAAAAAAATATAAATTTGAAATAGGTATTTTTCAAATTTTAAATTATAAAATAACATTAATTTTAATATTTAGATAGAGTGATTTGATAGGTAAATTTTATAAAAATATTTTAATATATGTATTAGTTGTAGTTAGACTTAATTACTAATTTAATCTATTTTAAAAAAACTTTATTTTAAAAAAAAGTGAAACTCAATTAAATAAAAACTTAAATACAAAGCACTTAATATTTACTCTTAATTATGTTAAATATTTAAATGTCAATATCTTCTTAAATTAATATTTGATTATGTAAATATTAATCACCAATATGAATATTAACTTTTAGTAAAGCTTATAATTATTTATGTACTAGATCATCAAAATTTTATTTAAAAATCATTCTTGGAAATTGTGTGTATGATGTAGGGTATTTGTTGCACAAGTAGAGAAATAAATGTCACAAAAATTTAAGAAAAACATCTTTTCATATATTACTTTTTATGGCAGGTCTTGTCTTAAACATTATAAAAATAATGCATTTTATGACATTTGAAACATTACTTGTTATAGAAAGTATTATTTGTTATGATGGGTGTAATTTTAACGGTTATAGAAAATAGGATGAAAACATAAATATGACATATTGTAACGCTCTTACACTGTCAAATCTCTTAGAACTGACAAGAAACTTTCTATCTGGTTTGTATTTAGGTCAATTTTAAAACTAACATTAAATGGTTTATGAAGAAATGAGAATTTGTGGATTTAAGCTTCAATAAGTTAATCTAGTTTTGTATGGTTTGATTTTAAATTTTTTTAAGTTGAATCACTATTTCATGAAACTTTCCTCTCGTCACACCTCTTACAGAACTAAAATTCAATAGTTTTTTTTTTCAAGGAATTGAGGTTTAGATTTCGTTTTAGTTTTAAGTTGTTTTTTTTATATGGAATGGATTTGGAGGTATATTTTTGATATAAATTTTGAGTCATCCCGAATGTTAAACATATATTAAGAATTTATTGAAAAGTAAAATTTGATTGAATTTAAATTGTTTATGGATTGAAATATGATATTTGAAGTTTTGATGAATTTTGAGTCATCTGGAATGTTAAACATATATTAAGAATTTATTGAAAAGTAAAATTTGGTTGAATTTGAATTGTTTATGGATTGAAATATGATATTTGAAGTTTATCAGTAGAGATAACCATGATTGGAGTTGGATATGGATAATATTTATTTGCTATTCGATCTACAACAAAAATAAATTTGTTCGGACATCTACTTAAAAAATATTTACAAAAAAATTTAAGTTAATTCTAATTTTAATTAAATTAAATTTAATAAAATATAAATTAAATTTTTATTTTTACTTTTTACGGATAAAGGATATCCGCGAGTACAAGAAATATAATATCCGTATTCGACCCTCTTTTACGTACGTATTAAAATATATGCTAAATATTACCTGTAGGTAATAAATATATCCATATATCAATTATTTAGTTTTATTTTTAGATCAAATACAAATATTTTTGCTATCTTTATTTGTTAGGAATGTGAAATTAATATCTCATATTTATTGTGAAGGTTGAATTGGAGTAGGTGTATTGTTTTCACAACTTTTAAATCTAGGTTTATTTTCTTCATAATATACTTGGTGGTTTAGCATATTTAAGACAAAGTTGAAATGAGATTATTTGGAAATTTTTCTTAACAAAATCACTATGATGGTAAATTAAAAAAATTGTGAAAAACTGCTATACAAATTTAAATTTCACTTATCAAATATCGTATTCATTGGTAAAATTTCATTGAATCTATTTTAATTTTATAAGCATGTTGCTAAAAAAGGGAAAAAAACTTATTTTTGTTTACATTATTTAAATTTAAATGGTTTTAATTATACAATTATAATTTAATAAATTTATAGGTATGTTTTTAATGTTTTGCTTAAGGTTTGGAATTTAATATTTAGTGAAAATTGAGTTTAATAATGAAATATTCTGGGATTGATGTGATATATATGTGATAATTATTCTAATAGAGTTTAGTGTGTATTGAATAGTGGTGTTATTAATAAAACAAGATATTTATTTTTCACTATCTTTCCCTTAGATGAATTTCTTAAATTATACTATGCAGACACAGCGATACATGTTAGTCTTTCAAGGAGAGACTTACCACCAATTACTATATAAGAGTTTACAATGTCATCTTTAATATAAAATCTTACGTTTTTTCTTGTTTATATATATATATATATATATATATTATATATATAATTAATTATAAATTAATATTGTGTGTTGAAACGTTTATGTATAAAAAATATATATTTATGGGACGTTACAAATATATTTCAGTAAGATAGGATTCAATCTAAAGAAGTACAGAACATAATCCTTATATAATTGAGAAAATTAAAGATAAATTTATCCAGTGCTTATTTTTTTAAAGAAAAATAAAATACATGCGAATTCGTGTTTATTTACAATTGTATAAATGAATATTTAAAAAAAAAAGAAACAAATGATTATAAAATAAGTCAACGAGACATTTTCTTTTATTTTATGCAGATTTTAGAAAATCTTGTTACTTCTTATTATTTTAAGCTTAAACAAACACCTAAAAAAACTAAAGGAAGTAATTATTTTTTAAATGAAATTATGCTTAGTTTGAGACCGAACTCAATCCTTGAATATTTAGAATACGCTCGAATTTGAATTTAAATACGTTCTAACATCCGATATACATTTATCCCAATCAGTAATTCTTGACACTGTTTGAAAAAATTCTGGATATGAAAATAAACACAAGCACTTTAGCCTAAACTGTATAGTATTCGTCATAAAAGAAAACAACATCTTAAAGTTCTTCGAACCATGTCAAAAACGATAATAATCTACTAAAAGATGCACAAAATGTTTATCTTTATAATAGAACTGTTTCTGGTCTTACTTTATTTGAAGCTTATCTATCTTTGTACCTTACGTAGCATTCTAATTGAGAAAAGAAGGCCACGTGGCAACACCCCATGTAACTGTTGCCTCTCCTCGGATAACGATGTGCCGGTCACAGTGTTTGGGAGTGTGATCTTAAAAATAGAAAAATAAATAATAAAATAATATAAACCAAAGAGAGGAAGAGAGAAAAGAAAATGTGTTTGTTTTATTTGCTTTTTCTTCCTTTTAGACACATATTTTGTTGATATGGCAATTTCTTTTGCTTCTTTTGAAAGGCCAAAGCACTAGTATGAGACACTGTTTGGTCAAAAGGAATATTCAAATGGGTGTGGATTGGGCAAGAAGTGTTTTGTAGTGGACCATTTCAAATGGAGCAAATAGCATGGTGAGAAAGTTCTTGATGACGACAAAAATAGCTTATTATTAAAGCAGCAGAAACTTTTTGATTTCTAAATCCTAATCCTGGCTAATTGGATTGACCATTATAGTGAGTTTGTATGATAATTGAGGGAAGAAGTTGAACGTCAGAAAAGATACGTATTTTTTGCTAGCCTAACCCAACCCATAGTAGTGCAAGTCTCAATCAGACAGCGATGCAAAATAAATTGGCATTTAAATTTGGCATACGCTTCAATATTTGGTAGCCAACACTATGCACAAAGTTAGCCGCCATTGAATTTCCTGTCCAATAAGACATGGAATGAGAACATAGCTATAGGTCCTTGCTATGCCATGGAAATTTCTCACGTTAATAATGGAAGGACAAAAACAATTAACTACATATATGCCATATCCAACTTTGCTCATTTCTGACGCAAGTCAAGGCGTGTTTCACTGTAATTTCCCATGTCATGTCCTTTTTCATTGTATTTTATCTTCTAATTCTATCATATCCTTTCAAGGATTTTGCACATCAAATAGGACCAAAGGGTTTAAAGGATGATGGTGATATTTCAAATTATTTTAATCTAAACTTGCAGAAAAAGATTATGGCTGAGATTATCAGAGATTAGACCCATCGCAGCAGCCAATGATGTGGAGGTATGATTCTCCCACAACCTTGGCTTGTGAGCAAAGATTTGAAGAATAATTTTGTTTATGACGAAATTTGGGTCATTATACTTTATGTTGAAAATTTCTGACTCAAAAGTTACTTGCTCAACCAGTAATTTGCTGTTGAAAAAAGTTTAAATGATATTTTATCAAACTTTAACTAAAGGAACCATATTATTAGGAACCAATCTTAAGCAGCCACAATGAGATGGAAGAAATAGAAAGCAGACAAAAGTAAGAGAGAAGGAAGATGAGAGGATTATAACTGGTGCCAGAAAATGAATGAATATATACAAATGATGTGCTTGAAACTAATTGTTTCAAGGTTACACAGCCAAGTGATTAGATTCCACAGTGGAAAAACATAAAGGAGAAGAAGGGGTAGAGAATTTACAAGCCACTTTCTCTAGCGTGTGATATGATGGTGTTCCTACTTCACTAAACTAAAGTCGTGTCACACTTCCTAGTAAGCCCTTTGCATCTTTCACCTCTTTCACTGTACAAGAAAAGATGGGCATGTGTGATGGCTTTCTCAAGAATAGGACTTAACCAAGCCAAAGTTAACAAAAGATCTGGACTTGAAAAGACCACTAAACAGGGATCTGGAGGGAGAATCCTGAGGAACAGATTTGATCTCTGAAGGGCTACCCTTTACTTTAAGGATTGTGTTTCCTATTGTTTGCCTAATGGATTCTATGGTCTTCAAATCAACAGGGAAACCAGATGCCCCGCGAACATAGAAAGTGTTAACAGCTTTGCCTCCTTTTGTGGACACTTCTGCCCTTGTAACTGTGAGGCTATTCTCTCTGAAGATACGCGTGACATCAGATAGAAGTCCAACTCTGTCGGTGGTGCAGAGTTCTAGCTTCAAACCCTGAATCAGGATCAAAAATAACAAATTAATAGTCATATAATATAATAGGAGACCAACAAAACAGTAGAGCAAAGAATGAAGATTAAGGAGAACTATAGAGCAAAGGATACTAATCAATAATATAAAAATATGAAAGGCTACTGTTTGTTTCCTGAAATTTTACTTAAGTTCTTGTAGAGCCAAGAATAATGTGACAGATACTCAAATTAGCATACTTATTATTAACCAAACGAAAAAGAAATCTAGTTGAACAAGTCTATTTCAACCCCCAATAAGAAAATCAATTTGGTTGTGGGACATAACAACTGTAGTCAAAGTCCACCAACTGCATTTCAACTAATCTTGGACCACTACTAATCACATGATATAAAAAATACAAGGGTCACAGTTCAGCTTGAAGTTTGGGAGAAGATTAAGAATAAATCACTGCACAGACAAAATAAGGCCTCACAGGCAAGCACAACAATGAAAAACATGGCTGTAGGAATTACGTGTGGAAATATAAATCAAGAAAGCTCAAATTCAGTAACATTAAACTACTCACGTCAGAAACTCTTCTCTCAATTGCAGCTGCAAGACATTGTATCACTCTTTGTCTTTCTGCATCTGATTTCACAGGGGACCCGTCAATATGCTTGATGTAATATTCCTGAACAAGCAACCATAAAATATTTAGCTAATGTTCTTAAAAGACCAACATCTAGCACCAAGCAACAAATGGAATCTCACGTCGTGTACATGTGTGTACGTTGAGAACAAAGTGGTAAATCTGATATACCTGATATGCTTCCGGCCCCTCAGCATCGATATTTGCATGAAAAACCACATACTCCATGTCTGTCAAAGTACAAACTGTGTCGAAGAGAAGCTTTGGCCTGTCCTTACACTGAATAGTTACTACTGAATAATCATTGTCAGACCAATTCACAACATTCACATTTGGTCTTTGCTTCTCATCAAAGCCATCATCATTATCTCGTTCATAATCCCTATCAGCAAACATCATTTGGTGAAGCCTTCTCTCAGTGTGTGTGACTTCATCTGTGACAACAGTTTTAGCTCCCCTCTTCTTGTTGCCACCACCAAGCACATTGCATAGAAGTTCCTTGATCATAGAGAGCCTCTTAGGGTCAGTGATAGCTGACCCGGTTTCTTCATCTGTCACGTGCATTACAGCGGCTGCCCGGGTGTTGTGAGTCCACACCTCTGCATTCACTATATTGCATTTGAGGTTGGTCAAAACAGCACTGACTTCTGAAAGCAATCCTGGCCTATCACTTCCCATAAGCTCAATTGCTGTGTGGTCCATTGTTTGCTCAACCCCAACAGATCTAATGGGAGAAGTAACACAAGATTCGGGACCGAGAGACTAAAAACATACATGCCACCAAACACATGGTCAGTGATTGTTAGATAAAGGCAGAGAAGATAAAGTTCACCAAATGAGACACCCACCTTTCTAATGTAATCCAAAATGGCCTCGTCAGTAACCTTGTTTCCATCTTGTCCAGTAACATTAAAAACTGGTACAATAAAATAAATTACTCGATTTTTCAACCCCCATCCAGAACTTATGGTTAACAATGTATTTGTAATAGAAATGAATTAATATCAAAGAAAATTATTACCATCCATGAACCATCCACCATCAGAAGATATGTAAGCCTTGGTTATGATGAGGTTTAGATCAGTGAGGATCTGTACAACTTCAAGAAGTATTCCATGCTTGTTTGCACTATCAACCTGCAAAATTAAATTCACTTTCAACAACCCATCAAATAAAAGTTTTATCAAACCAGGCAAAAGTTCTTCAATCATAGAAGCATGAATTGCAGTCCAGAAAGGGAAGAAGAACTAGAAAACATTTAAAAAGGAGAAATAGGCATAGACATACCCGTATAACAGTGGCATTCTTGCAGGATTCATTATCGATTACAACCCTGACAAGACAAGACAACATGTGGACAAATATGTGAAGACGGAATCATTTAAATTCTCTATCCTTTTCCCTTTGTTTTCCAAAGTCGAAGACTTATTTTCTTTCATCAAATGGGAAGTGAAAATTGGTACCTGGGAGGGTTCATTCTCCGGAAGAGTTTCTCGTATTCATCATCCATGTAGTGAGAGAAGCTCATGTTGACCTCCGACATAAAAGCTATGAGAGAGAAAACAAACCAATCAGATGACGAAACATGGCAATAACAGAACCCCCATAGCCAATGAGAATCAAAAGCAAGACCAATAAATATATACAGAGAGAGAAAGAAGACAATGATGGAAAAAACCTCTTTGCAAAATACTAAAACACAGCACAGTGTGAGAGAGAGAGAAAGAGTATAAGAGCTGGGGACAAGAGGCTGAGGTGGGTAAAAGAGAGTGGCCAGTGGTAAAGAGATGAATAAACACAAAAGAATAACCGAGCAATGAAGAAAACCAGAACCCAAAAAAGTCGTTTGGTACGAATAAGCCTCGTGCTGTATGATTAGCTGTTAATATGCTAAAAGAAGGAATCACAAAACAGAACCCATTAGGACAATGAAACCATGTGAACAATAATCCACCACACACACCTCTTAGTCAGAGAGAGAGAGAAAGCTCGTAGATTATGGAAACAAAGAAGAAGAAGTAAATACTCGCCCCAAATCAACACAGTTCAACTAATTGGTTACTCAGAGCAAAAGCCTTAAAATTTCACAACAAAACAGAAAACACAGAATTGTAAACAACATATCTTGCCACCCAATTGCAGACACAATTCCTCTCCCCCAAAACAAACATAGAGATTCACAAAACCCAGAAAGCAAAAAAAGGGAGGGAAACAAAAACAAAAAAGAACAAAACTTCAGAATGCCCAAAACAAAGAAACAAGATTCCAAGAACAAAGCACGAGAAACCCATAACAAATCAAAAGAAAAAAAAAAAACAACACCACGAACACGACCTACCCATTGCAGTTTCTGAGAATTCGTGATCTGCCACACAACACCACACCAAAATTTCGTAGATTCTCTCTCTTGCAAACAAAGTGGCTCTGCGGATTTGTTGTTGGTACGAAGCAACAAACAGTACATATATATAATAATAATACGCATAAATATGAGCGTGTTTATATGAATATAATAATATGAACACCCCACAGGGATCTCACACCCGCACCTTCAATCTTCTCTCTATAACTTTGGAAAGAAAAGTAATTTAAGTAATTATAAATTGTCATAACAGTAAAATAATAGTTTTTTTTTTCAATATAAAAAATTATTAACCAGAAAAATGAAAAAAAAAGACCCCTCTAATAAAATCAGAACCTCCCCGACACGATGCTCCAAAACCTGCAAATCCGAAAAGTACCCAAAAAAATCGCAAACTCTCTTTCCTTTTTTTTTTTTCTTTCTTTCTCTCTGTCTGTCACCTTCTCTCTTTCTCTTACCCGTTTCTGTTACTATTGGAAAACAGTATTATGTGTCGCTATTTATAATTTTATATTATTTCGCCAAAAAGTGTAGAGGGGAAGACAAAAGAGCCCCGGTGCATGTTAGCAAGGCGGGTTGTTTTTAGGGGGTCCTGCTAGAGTGCACGTAACGATGAATGAACATGTGTGACGCGAATGAATGAATAAATAGTGGATTTAGTTTAACTGTTTGATTGAGTTGAGTTCTAATTTCTTAAAATTGTTCTGTAAAATAAATATTTGAAATAGGTTGTCAAAAGTATAAAAATAAATTTATTTCATGACGTTACTTAGAATAGAATAATTCGTGTATTATTAATGTAATGTGTACCAGCAGAGACCGGACGCCATACGGAAGGACATCCACGTCATTGGACTGCCAAACGGATCGGCCGCCAACATTACCGTATGAGACCCAAGAAACTACCTTTCTACTTACTGTTGGGAAGGGTTAGGTATTAAAGGGCGGACGTCCATGTGCCCGTAATCACTCATTATTGTGAAAGGTTATGTATGGCAGGACGGACACCCGTGTGCCCATACTCAAATAATACTTTGTAGTATCTTTGTAGCATTAGTCTGCCTAGCAAAACTTGATCGATTGATTAAAAATTGGACTTAGTCTGCTTGAACAAATGAATCGATATAAAAATCTCCAGTATAAATCCTTCTTCTATTTAAGCTCAGTTAAATTACATGTTATTAAATTTATCCTAACAAAATAAGGATAGCCTTGTAAAAAATAAAGTTTTGACAAATCATTTGTTGCCTTAAAAACGTGTGTTTGTTTACACTTCATCATATGCATCTTTCAAAAAATTTAATAAACAATTCAACTCATTTTTATTGTGTATTTGACTTGTTTTTCACAAACATCGAGCCTACACTCAACCAAACCATATTCCTAAGAATTACAACTCAATACAAGATTAATTACATGATTAACTCTTCAACATATTCATTATCAAATCCAAGTGGTTGGGAGCACCAAATCAACTATATAAAACTTGCTTAAATATTAAATGCCAACTTCTACTAGTTTAGCTTTGCGTGAACATTGTCTAATGCTTAAAGTGATTGAAGGCTCTAGAATTTTTCCTTCATTGTGAATATCCAAGTCATCCTTAAGTAATAATTAATGATGGAAAAAAGAAATATTGTGCACTTGTTAATAATGAAAAACTTGAAGGACGCCAACAATTACAATGGACATAGTCGAATATGCCTTTCGTTGTGTGTTGCCTTCATTAATCAATATTTATGTTGCTTACTATAAACACAATGCTAAGTGATGAGTGTATATTTACGTGCTCATTTGGCTTTAATATTAGATTCTTAATTGGTTTTTGTACTTTAATAGAATATTTTAATTAGGATTTGTTATAATTAGGTTTATTTAGCATGACATACAAAAACATCATAAAAATAACTTTTTAGTTGCATAAATGTTCTTTGGATATTTTGAGATGTGTTAGTGCAACTGCAACTAAGTTGAGCTCATTGAAGGTGTAGAAATAAATTGGTTAAATTTTCATGACACCTTAAATATAAATCCAAGAATAGAAAATAATCAAGACCACAAGAAGTCAATCCAAGCATAGCATGAAAAGGTGAAAAAATTTGGCTAGGCAAGAAGAAGGAAGGTGCAACAAAAATTGGATCTTGCGGTTTTATCTATTTTTTTTTCTACTAAAAGGACTTTGATAATCGATAAATTTTTATGATTAAAATAATTTAAGAAAAATATATCTTAAGATATTTTATTTGATATTGTTAAATAATTACCTTATTTAACTATATCAATAAATATCAAAAGATAATATTTACCAAATCTTTTTTAATCTAGTATATATCTTCTCAAATATTTTTAGATCTCCACGACAATCAAATATATTTTAAAGATATTGGATTATTTGGAAGATAATTAAAGGAGATTACATTACAATAAAAAAGATTATAACAACGGAAAAGCCTAAAACAAAGCCCAATCCAATTTCTATATAAAGAGACTTAGGAAAACACATTAAGGAAGCTTAAGAACCCTTTGGGGGTTCAAATTTTGTCCATCCTGTCTTATCTCATGTTATCCATCCTATTTTCTTTTATTTTCATGTTATCTAAACATTTCATGGAGTGCTAAGCCTCTGGAGTTGATTGTGCTGTAATACTGGAATCCGAGGTTAGATGAACAAATTTGTTTGTTCTTTTGATTCTTGTGATTTATTGTTATCTATGTCTTTTGCTTCTTAATCAAGTAAAAATAATGATTTTTACATTATAGCAATTTGGCATGGTGTCAAATCTATATAACATATCAATCATATAAGTTCAAAGATTTTTAACTTTAATTGAGAGTTTACTTTGATTTAAGTTAGAAACTTTTGTATGATTGAAAGAATTTTTGTCAATAATTGATAGTATACTTTGATTAGTGTTAAAAAATTTAACACTAAAAAAACTCTTAGGATCTCATTTGATGGTTACCAAGCAACACTCTTGTGCACAACATTATGAAGTAACCCTCTCATGCACAACATTTCCATCTGTTAGTGACCTAGTCACAAATTTTAAAGAACTAATGGATGCATACTAAGAGATAAATGAAATGTTTGTTAGAGTAGACTCCCACAAGATCCTTAAGTTAATTGTCTATTATGATGATGAATTACCATAAACTTCTTCCCCAGTATATACATCATTCCACCTTTAACATTACATGAAAAAACTATAACATCGAGTGTGACCACTAAAACCACTTCTTCAAATCAAGAATGAAGAACATTGAAAAATTTCCTTATCACTCCATGAATTTGACTTTGTATAGATTAAATGTAGACTCTCTTGCAAAGGTGTGTATTATTATTGATTTTCATTATTTCAAATTTTCTCTAAATTTTGCAATATAGACCACGAATCTTCAGTAGTTTCCCATACAAATTAAAATTGGGAGTTCAGGGGTTAGAAATGGAAAACCAAAATTGAAAAAAATTGAAAAACAAACAAAAGTTAAAAGTGAAAATCAAGGGAAGATAAAAGGTCAAATTACATGTTCAAGAATCAAACAATTCTTCTTATCACAGTTGTCTAAAGATTTAGATCCAAAGTTTGAATAATTAATTGATTTAATTAATCAATTAAATTAGTTATATGAATCAAATCAAAATATCATTCAATACAATTATCAAATAAAGATTCAATGATTTTCTAATTTAATTTCTAAAACAAAAAAAAAAGCAAATTGTAATTATAAAGTGAAAAATTGATATTAAAGAATAGAAAACAGAGTGTTAAACTATTGTGTAAAACAATTAAACTTGTTTTATCTTGATTTTGTTAAATGATCCTAAAGGATCAGTTTCCATTAATGAAATTCAAAAAAATTGATATATAAAGAGGAACCTAAAAAAATGGAGAGAAAAGAGAGAAAAGAAAAGGAAAAGCGAATTTCTGAAACTAAAAATTAAGCAAATAATTTTTGTTTATACAGATAACATTGAGACTTTATATAAGCTTTGAAATATAAATTAAACATAATTGTGGGCTATATCTGGTCCATGAGTCTAATTACAAAAGTTTAAGAAAAACAGGCAAGGTTGAATCCACATGGATTATTTTACAAAAATCCAACAAATCTGTTTCAATTTCTAAAAATTGTAGAAAATGGAATGGAACTCAAACCCAATAAATCATACATTCATTTTAAATCCCTAAAAATATAGAATCCAATACAATTAGAATCAACCAAAAAAATAATATCTACAAAAACGAATTGTCAAAGCAATGAACAAAGGACAACTTAGCTAAAAAAATACAAAATTAATGTAAATATGTACATAGAACTCAATTTATAACTATTAAAGCAAAATGAGTTAAAAACTTGAAAATAAAGCATATGTAAAGTGCTTCCAATATACAATAAAGTTATAAATGTGTCCACAAAATATATTTCATTAATGACCTATCAGAACATTATTGTCCAACCTTTCTTCATATGTTGATAACCAATTACTCAGGCACATATGGAGAAATAAACCAAGTTTAGAACCCACTACACGACATAAATCAATTTTTCTCCTATAGAAAACACTAATTGAACCTTTGATATTGAATTATCCTAAATAGTAAAGGTTGAATAATCTTTACTCTATCAATTAAGACAATATTTCTTAAAATGTATTTATTTTTTGCTTATTTAAAAGAGAACTTTTTGGAGTTTTGAGTTATATGAACCCAATTTTGATCTTATGAGGTTAACATGTGGTGATCATACTATTAAGTTATCACTCACATTCTCATATTTCTTGAGTGTGACATATCCTTCCCCAAATTGAATATTAGAATGATTTCTCCTATTTTCTCATAAGTTGGTATCAAAGTTAGGTTCTTGATATTCATTGAGTTATATATATATATATATATATATATATATATATATATATATATATATATATATATATATATACTTCCAATTTTTAGAATTATGACAACAACTATACTAAAGATGTCCCTCAATCGAATGCAATCGAATGCCTATTACAAATTATTTGTTGATAAGTTTGTTTCACCGATGGAGAGGAAATTGAAAGAGAATTCTAAGAGGGAAAAGGAAAGAAAAGAAAAAACAAATGTATAAAGATAAAGAAAAATTGTTTAATGAATATTGGAAAAAACATGATAGAATTATGATGAAAGATGTAAGAACTGGGGAAAATGTAGTAATTAGGGAATAAAGTGGGTTTGAGATTTGAGTGTTTTTTGGTAATTTATGTTTAATGTCTAGGTGTTTATTAGAATTATAATTTCTATGTTAATTATTTAATATAATTGTTATGTTAATTATTTAATGTTAGTATTGATAAAATGCAACACATGATTGATATGTTATTAAATTGGTGATTTGTGTGTGTGATATTATCAATATGATGTGTTGGTTGGTTGGTAAAAATGTTGTTTATGATGGAATGGATGTTGGTTCAATGCCTAGGGAAAAGAGTTTAGGAGAAACTTATATTTTAAGTGTATTTTTGGCCTAGGGGAAAAATGGTATTTTTACCTTCATTAAATGATGTAGAAATTAAGTCAGAGGGTGTAGAAAGTAAAAAATGAAAATAAAATCTAAATAATAGAAAAGTTACATGGATTTTAAAAGATTTAGTAGTTGTTGATATATTAAAAAAAGTAGTTGAGATAAAATAAGAGAGGAAATCTTGGTGGATTTTTACAAATAAAGTGAGAGATTTTATTAAAAGCAAAAGAATAAAGATAGAAGGAGAAGAGTAAAAAGGTCTGCACATTGTTACCCTAATTAAAAAAAAACGAAAAAAAGAGAGATAAGGGAGAAGAGAGATGTTTTAAATGAGAGAAGAGGAAGAGTTGTAGAAAACCTTAGCGCAAGGAAAGATTTGTAGTGTTTTTGGAGTATAGATAAAGTCCTAGTATTGACCAAGGTATATGGAAGCTTACCTTTGTTTGCTTGTGTGTTATATGTTATATGTTCTTGACTATCTTGATTGATATACTTTGTTTTGATGCATGTGTGCATGATTATGCTTATGATGATTTGTGGATATTGTTGTGTAAGGATTTGTTTATGCATGAGGATAAGGTTTATGTAATATTTTTGTTGGGTTTTCTCTATGAAGTATGTATGATTTTGTTGGGTTTTTCTATAAACATAAGTATTGGTGCTAAGGAAGGACAAACATATGTTGTTTGGGGTTTTCACCATACAAATATATGTTATAAAGAGTGGTATGATGATCATATGCAATATGTTGGGTTTGTTTAGGTTATAATATGTATAATGATGGTTTTGGATGATTCAAGTGATGTAATGAATGTATTAAGGTATGTTCATAAGAGTATATGAGGTCTAAATACATGCATAATGTGTTGGGTATGTTTGCTTATGGTTTAGGGTGGATGTATGTGTGTTTTGAACACTTGAATTTTGTCCAGGATGTGTTTTTGATTCGACAATAATCGATTATCACTAGTTATAATCGATTATTTGCACATTGGTTTTTCAATTTTGTTTCGGGAATAATCTATTATCTAGGATGATAATCGATTATCCTTTCATATGTGACGAATCTAGGAATTTGATGTGCTAGGGCCATTGAAATAATCGATTATCTTAAGTGATAATCAATTATCACAGTGTATTTTTGTGTAAATGTGAACCTCTCGAGAATAATCGATTATCACTTATGATAATCGATTATCCTAGTACATATTTGTTAAAAATGGAAAATTTGATGAAGAATGGCGTGTACCAAGCATGAGGAGCTGTAGAACGTGATGATAATCAGAGAATGGATTAATGGTTATGTTTAGGGTCAAGTTTGACTTATGGTTGGGGTTGGAGCATGAGTAAGTGTTGGGGTGTACTTGAGTTTGTGGTTTATGAGCATGAGAGTGGAGGATATGTGTACTAGCTATACCTAGTAAATCATGGTTCTATCTGCAGATAGGTGTTTCTTTTTGCCTTGTGTGCATATGAAGGGTTGCTCGGGTATTGAACATTCCTTGTGTGGGGGTGATGGTATCTTCCTTGTCCTTGTGTGGTAGGATTATATGTTCCTTAGTGGGATTATGGGACTACTTGAGCATATTTGTAAGGGAGGCTATAGATTGGTCTGTAGTAACGACTATAGGCAGGTGAGGTAGGGTACAAGAGTGAGACTGATTCTTTCCACTAGGTGTTCATGGTACAATGATTCTCATGGTGCTGTTCATGACTAGATAATCATGATGGTGGTGTATCTATGATGATGATCATGGTATTGGAGATGCTCGAGGTGATGTTATGTTGATAGTGGTGTTACTATAATGGTTATAGTAAGTAGTTAACATATGTGCTAATGAGTGAATAGACCATTGGTCCATGTGTGAGATGTTAGTAATGACATCAAGGGTCAAGGAATCAAGGATCGATGATCGAGAATTGAGTAATTCATTGTGATTAAGTTGTCATGTTAGAGGATTAATAATCTTATTGTTATTACTATTTGGTATGGAGTGGTTTATGGTTGATATATATTTAATGTTTTTATATCTTATTATTATTATGATTGTTTTATCGATAGCTTACCCCATATGTGTTTGTGTTTATGTGTTGTGAATAAAATTATCAGCGATGATCGTATAATATGTTATATGTGAGCAGTTGATGTTGCAGATGGTGCTAAGACATGATAAATTCGAGAGATGACGAGGAACAAACTTGAGATTTTTATCAAAAGTGATTTTGTTTAAATTTAACAATGTAACTGGAGTTATTTTATTTCAATTGTTATTTCCATTATTTTGAATAATGTAATTGGACAAGTCTTTTCAAACTTATATGCTTTGAATAAGTTATGCATGTTTAAATTTTAAGGTTTTGAAAAAATATGTTTTCATGCTATAAGAAATTTTGAAAAAAATAAAGAGAAATAAATTAAAGAGAAGGACTTGAGAGAGAAAAGAAAATTTATAGAAAAGGAGTTGAAAGAGAAAGAAATTAAAGAAAAGGAGTTGAAAGAGAAAGAAATTCAAGAAAAGGAGTTGAAAGAAAAAGAAATTCAGAAAAAAAATATAGAAGAAAAGAGAGAAAAAAACATAAAAGAATTGACAAGAAAAGAGAAAGAAAAATATAATAATAAAGATGATTGTTTGTATGCAGATATTATTGTTTTTTCCAAATTGAATATCAGAATAGACCCCCTAGTTTCTCATTAATATGTTCCTTGGATCAAGTTTTCCTCCCTTCTCAAATTGGTTTAAACCTTCACATGGTCCTCATAGTTTAATCTCAGCAATGAACCATACTAGTTTGGTTTTGGTTTTTTGTTACATATATCGTATCCCTAAACTTGTTGAATCTCTTTTCTCTTCTTACTTAACGAGAGAAAATAACTTTATTTCTGCGTTTCTAGGAGGATTTGTCTTTGAAAAAGGGTAGGCAAGCTGTGGATTTATGTCGTATGGATTTATTCTGGTAGTGATTGGGGCTCTTTTGAAGCTCTCTAAAATTTGTTTTTCTTTCTCTCTCTTTTCAATTTTATTTGAGATTGTGTTCTCTGTGTTTGCCTCTTGGTGTATGCTACACCGCATACTTTGTGATAATAGCGTGAAGCCACATGTTTCAATGCGATTGAGGTAAAAAAGGTTTGTTTGTTTGTTTAGAGTGATTTTCATGTTTGTTTTTTCTTATTTTTGTTATGTGATAATGGTATGATGCTCTTCTTATGGTTTTGTAACCAGACTTGTTGCGGGGTGGGGTGTTATGACAACTTTCATTTACAGAGATTTTCTTATCTTTTCATATTCTTAGTAGGGGATTTAACTTGAGATCTTCAGAGTTTTGATTACCTCCTTTTGCGGGCTCGTTCCTTTGATTTTCTTCTTTCCCTTCATTTTCTCGGTTTTCTTCTACATCTTCATAATTTAAATTTTCCACCTAATAAAATCATCCAAATCAACATCACCATATCAGCATAATTGTTACGGAAATACAAAATACAAAATTAAGTCCTAAATTTATAATTTTCTGACCATTTAATGGAAATGACTTAATTGTTACGATTTTACAAAATTTAAAACCCAATTGAGACCGTTTTCAACAAGGGGGTCCACTTGAAATTCTTCAGTAAATATGAAGATCATCCGAGGATTTAAACCTCTCAAGTTCTTTTTTTCTTTTGACCCTTGGAAGCAAGGAGCACAATTAAGAGGTTTTAATTTCATCATCATTCTCAAATGTCTTTTGTCAAAGCTCTTTGACATAAAAAGATAAGCTAAAAATTCTTGTAGTGTGATAAATTGTTATCCAAAAATTTACTAAAATTATAAAATCATGAGAAAAAACTTATTAACAAAGTTATCACAAGATCTTCATTATGCACCTACACTTTTATATGTTAGCTTCGTTGTAATCTCATTCACATAAACAAAATGATCATCTAAGACATCTTATCCTTCATGCCAAACATTTGTTTCTTCAATAAAAATTTAGTGTAAATGGTATTCATAATAGATTTTCTCCCATTTCAAGCACAACATAGCAAAAGTCTACTACCAAAGCGGAAAGAACCCAAATGATCATAACAAGAAATAAAAAGGTGATTTGAATAAAAGATGAAACTTTATAAATATGAAATGGAATTATATGAAGCTTGTCAACTATCCCAAAATATAAAAATAAGAAAAAAATAAAATACAAGAAAGAAACGAACACGACAAATAAAAAAAAATGTTATTTTATAAATGAACAAATATTGGAAGTGTGACCAACATATAAAGATACAAAATTATACACTTATATAATTACAATAAAGACTCTAAGGGTCTAACATAAATAATAGAATGCGTTTATGACACACACGAGAGGGTCTAACACTAATCTAGTTGATAGAAAAACACAATGAATTTCCTATTAAATGGTTTCACATATAAAGATTATTTTAAAACATTATCTCACTTTATAAAAGTAAATTTAGCATGATATCATATATCACAATATATAATTAGAAATAATTAAAAATTTGTATTATTATTATTAGTTTTTAATAAATTTTATTTTAAAAATAGTTATCTTATAAAAAAAGTTGACATTTTTATATTACTTAGAATTCAACATATGGTCTTATTTCGTTTAATTTTATTCTAAAATATTGATAGAAAATGCACAATCTTACATTTTACTGTTTATTATATTTAATATTTTTTGCATTTAAACTTAAATATTCTAATTTGATGATAATTATGTGCCTACTAAAATATTTAATTCATAGTGTAAGTAAGGCTGGCAAAACGGATATTTAAGCCTATTCTAGAAGATCTATCTGTATTAATCAAGAAGTCAAGGAACAATTTTGAATTTAAAAGAGAATACAAATTGTAAAAGTTAATCCTAAAGTGAAAAAAAAAAATATGAAACTAATTTTAATTTTTAAATATATTGATTTTTAAATAAGTATAATCAAAGTTGGTCAATATTAATGTATGTATGGAAGATATTATTGCTTGCATATGTTTACATGAAATTCATTTATTTATTTTCTTCGTAAGAGTTTTAGAATTATTATTTAATGATTGATTCGGTTGATTTTCGTTTTCGATTTGTGGTAGTGCAAGTGACTGTGATTGTGTTATCAAATTGGCATTTTTAATTTTGTGAACGAGGGGTATGAAATGAAGAATGTCAAATTGCATGTTTACGTGTGTTGTGAATTTTAGGGATGGTATGTATGATGAATGTAATAATTGTGATTCAGTTTAGTTGTTTCAACACAAAATTGATATATTTGTGATTTGTACGAAGTTCCTTGGATAAATGGAGTCAAACTAAATAAGTCTAAAAAATGTACTAATTTTAATTGAGTTATAATGTTGGAAATCTTTTTAAATTTTCTGAGATATCTACTTATCTATAAAAATATTTCACAAATAAAATTCAAATACTTTTTCTTTTTAAAATTATTTAATAAACTCTTAATTATTTAAAAAACAGATATTAAAAATTCAAATAAAAGATAAAATAGAGCAAGAAAAACTAATGATAATGACAATTATAACTTTTACTGTCAAATTTAAAGATTTTGTTGTCTATGCAAACTCGCTAAGCGAGTCTTGTTATTGTTGGACGATGACAAAAAAAATGAGTTTGGTTGAGAGTCGGGGGAGATCTGCGTTGGGAATCTAAGTGTGAGTCTAAGTCCCACATTGGATAGAAATGAGAAAATAGAGTAGTAAAGACTCATTAACTCATTGCCTTCAGGTTTTGGGTAGAGAGTGGTGTCAATCCCTCTTATGTTTGAGCTCAAATCTTACTGGTGTTTGTGTCTCACCAATGAACTTCTTTCTTGATAGACCCAACAACCTGCTTGTTGAACGAGTAAACTCTTACCAAGTAAACGTCATACTTGAGTCTGGTCACAAAGTATATAAGCAACTCAGTCACAAAGTATATAAGCAACTCAGTCACAAAGAGTATAAGCAACTCATTTTAAAATAAGAAGATTGAATATTAAGGAAGGATTATGTTCCTACTCAAAGGAAATAAAAACTATTCCCTGATACTTCAAGTCGTCAAAAAAATTAATAAAACCCCTTACGAGTTCTTACCTTCCACATACTTAGGTGGTGCTTTAACTCATTTTTTACAAATTCGTGGACGAATTCTCAATCTTAACAATACTCATAATTTTATTTACCATATAATTAACCAACTCAACAATTTTTTAGACTCAATTTATTTGGTTTTTACAATTTAATATTTTAATGGTACTTTCACATAAGTTTTAATGCTATGTCCTTTATAAATGTGCGAAAATCCTTATCACTTTGAAATCAATCAAAAACATGATTGTGTTGGTTTTGATAATAATATTAGTTGCTTTCGTTTGATATTTGAAAATTTTAATAATTAGGTGCAAAATAATTTAATGTTATTATTTAGTCATAACTTCCTATTAATTTGTAGTTATTATAAAGCCAATTAATGCAGGTAAAGTGCACAGTAATTTTTTTACTGAATAATAGTACAAAATTAGAATTTTTTTTCTTAATGAAATCAATTTAAATATGCAACTATATAACAAAGAGAAAAAGTAGTTCATCAAACATTGAAATTAGACTACTTTTGTATTTAGTAATATTAAATTTCATGCGCATCACTATATGTGAGCCTAAAAAAACCTCAATTATCTACTAATTAATTTATCATTTCCAATATACTGTTATAAAATTATATATACATAGATAGTTAATATTTAACTTTGAAGTTAGAAGTCAAAGGTAAGTATGTAAAATCTATCTTTGTGCATTTTGAAAATAAAAACCAAATTGAAAGACATGAATAATAATATTTTATCACAAAAGCATTTCATGTATTGTAACATCATTTGATGCATCCATTTCAATCCTTTATCTTTTCTTTTTTTTTCTTTTGTATTCAACAACAATTAAGTCAAACCAATAGTTGAATATATATATAGGGTTTGTTAACTTGCTTACGTTATTTTTTCAGTTGGTACATTTTAATAATGTATACCGAATTTTAGTAAACAAAAATATCTTCATATATTATGGATTCTAAATTTTAAGGTCAAGGATATTTGAATAATTTTCATTCTCAAAACTAAAAAAAACAAAACAAGAAATCCCTAAACCCTTACTCACCTCCCTCATTCTTCTCAACCATTTCTCTTTCATCTCTCTCACTCAACCTTTTCTCTGTCATTCCTACTATAGCTCCAACTGAAAAAATCAGAAGCACTTGCCTAACCCTAATCCACATTCCTCACTTATCCAATTTGTTTCTCTCTCATCTCCATACTCTCTCTCACCCACATACAGCAACCCGCGACACCGCAATTTGTTGTTCTTGCTCTGTTCGTTCATTTGTTTTCCACTTTAATAACAAAATAATTGATGATGTTGATGTTGATTTTTGATTGGAGGGCTGTGTTATATCATTTCCCTTCTTATTGTTATTAAATTTGTAAAAAACTAAAGCCTACAATAATTTAATTAATTCCAAAACTAAAAAAAATACAAGAACCCCCATGAAAAGACGTTATCATCAACCCATAATAGTTGCAAAGCATTTAGTTTCTTAATACCAATTTTTATAAAATCATAGAAATGAAAGGAATAGAAGTTAAATTATGAGCATGATGGTAATAGATTTATTAAGTTTAAATTCCAATTTAAAATTCAGTGCATTTTGTTTTTCTTAATTTCACTTATGTAGCAAATGATAAATCAGAATGACAACAACATGTATATATTGACCAAACAAGTTGGAGATGTGAATTGTTTAAAATAAACTTACATGATGTGATTTACTTTGGAAAGTAATTTCCCGGTCGAATTAAGAGCTAAGAGGTTCATTATGACTAGTTTACTAATTTCTGGTTGATTTTTAAATAGTTGGTATATCAAAGCAGCTCTTCTTGGAAACTACTAAATATTATGCAATTTGCTCAAATCTAGAAGATGTGTAATTTCTTAGAATATTTTTATTATTTTTAAAACAATAAAATGAAAATATATTAATCGATATGAAACATTCGAAAGAGAACAAACAATGGTCTCTTTTCTGAATAAGGAGAGAGAGCCAACAACAACAATTTTCTCTGTTCATAACTCTCTTTAATAATTTTTTCCTGTTAAATCATTTAGTACAATGTGCAGGAGCTTCATTCTTTTGTTGTGTTTGAAGTTGGTTATATGTAGGAAGGTGAAAAGTATATTCCGAAATATTGTTTTCAGTGGAAAATATGTTTTTAGGATTATTTCTAAGAGCTGACCTCAGAAATCCATTTTTTGGATAATGACTTACCTCTTCCAGAATTCCCTTCCACATAAAGATTTTTCTCTTCTAGAAAATATTTCCGGACAACTTAATAGTTAAAATATCAAATCTCCCTAAATATAAACTTCTAATTATAAAATTTAAAAACGAAATTTAATACAATCAGAAGGAAAAAATATAACACAACCCTCCAATCAAAAATCAACATCAACATCATCAATTATTTTGTTGTTAAAGTGGAAAACAAATGAACAAACATAGCAAGAGCAACAAATTGCAGTGTCGCGAGTTGCTGTGTGTGGGTGAGAGAGAATATGGAGATGAGAGAGAAACAAATTGGATAAGTGAGGAAGGTGAATCAGGGTTAGACGAGTGTTTCTGATTTTTTCAGTTGGGACTACACTAGGGATGATAGAGAAAAGATGAGAGTGGGAGAGATGAAAGAGAAATGATTGAGAAGAATGAGGGAGATGAGTAAGGTTTTGGGGGTTTCTTGTTTTTTTAGTTTTGAAAATGAAAATTATTCAAATATCCTTGACCTTAAAACTTAGAATCCATAATATACAAGGGTATTTTTATCTATTAAAACTCGGTACACATTGCTAAAATGTGCCAACTGAAAAAATAGTGTATGCAATATATATATATATATATAAATAAATAAATAAAGAAAACCAAAAGTATACACGTTGTTTGAATTAAATAAAGTGAGGCAATAAATATATAATAAATTTTTTGATATAATGATATAGCTATTCTTAATTTAAGAAGAATTGAAAAGATAAAGGAAATGAGTGAACTGAGAAAAAGGATACAACGAAGTAATAACATATGGAAATGTTTGGAAGGACATTCCTTGTTTTGGTGGAAATGCTTTTCCCATCCAAATGATCTGTCATAAAATAATGGAAACCAATGGGACTAGTATCATGTGAATTCAATATTCTCGGTTACTCATGTTTTTTGAGAAAGATAATTTATACTGTAGAGAATTCACGTTTCTTGATTATAAAGGTTTATTAATTTATGTTTTAATTCAAAGACAATTATTCCTTTATTGTCATGTATTATAAACAAGAAATGACGTCACAAAAGTTATTATAATATTTTATACAAACTTTTTTTTATCAACAAATAAACTCTTATATATTATAAATTATAGTATAATATAGAAATAAAAATACATCATGAGTCTAAAGTAATATTCTCTAACTATCTAAATATATTACCAGTCAATTCCTAGGTTTATTGGGTCAACATAAGAGTAACATCAACCACGTAGGGGTCTCATTTTGTATTTGTTAACATTGAAGATTCAAACAAGTTTGATTAAATTGATTTGATATGTCCAACCAATTGTATTTGATGATGGATGAGTTGAAGATTTAATCATGTAGTTAATTTTGTGTTGAGTTAAAGTTTTTAGGATTATATTGTGTTTGAGTATGATGCTTGATTTTGATATTTCATGTGTTAACATGGATTTTTATAATTTGAAATGTTCATGACCTTGTTTGAAACCCAATCTTAATCATTTCAATAGATTAAAAGCTCGTTTTAATCAATTAAACTCTTAGAGGTTTTGTTCATAATCAAATCCACTTTGTTTCAACCGATAGTAATGTTGAACAATTGATTAAACTACTAAAATTATACATTTTAAGTGATTTCAATTGATTGAATTAAAAACAAATTATATGATTTTTTTTATAAACTCATTTTGCATTTTTTTTTCAATTGATTAAAAGAAATTCCAAACCATTAATTAAATCTTTTTTTCGCTAATGTAATATCTCATTGATATAGTTGATTATTACATAAATTCACAAAGATTTAAAAAAGATTTGGTAAATTAGAAAGACTTGGTAGTTACTATTTGTTGATATTTTTTTATATAATTAAATAAAATAATTATTTAAAAATATCAAATAAAATATTTAAAGATATATTAATTCTAAATTATCTCTATTGATAAATGTAATTGCATGATCAAAGTTCTTTAAATTGAAAAGGATAGAGAAAATTGCATAGGTCATTTTCTTTTACTGGGCTTCCATTCATTTCCAGGGTGTTGCTCCCTCTACCACCACATCTTTCTCCCTCCACCTCCCCTTTACTATTTTGTCCCTCAGTAAAATTTAATTTTTAGGGTTATTATTTTTTAATTTTACCCATTCACAACCTATTTCACTAATAACCTATTCTAGTCCCGTACATGAGTAAAATACTTTTCTTTCATTTTAACATTATATTTCTTCCTCTCTTTCTTTCGTCGTTGTGAGATACTACAAGTTGCAAAGGTTGGTGGTGGTGGAAAGAATTATCAAGCAGTCTCCCTCTCGTGGTGCAGTGTCGCTCTCGTGGTGCAGTGCGTGGAGTGGTGCAGTACGTGTCGTGCTTCCTCGTATTCGAATAAACCTTGAAATAAAACCCTAAAATAAAAAACGTAACCTTTAAACGGAGGTGACATCCTTCAACGAATGTCAACATCCGTTTAAGGAAAAACGGATGTCGACATTCGTTTTACCTTAAACGGATGTTGACATCCGTTTTACCTTAAACGGATGTTGACATCCGTTGAATATGTCACCTCCGTTTAAAGGTTACGTTTTTTATTTTAGAGTTTGTTTTATTAGGGGACATCCGTTGAAGGATGTCACCTCCGTTGATGTATACTTCCTCACGCTGGTTGATGCTCTGGACGCTCCTCGATGTTCCTCCACACCACGGCGGCGACGCTCCTTCACACCACGGCGGCAATGGAAGCTTTCAAACAAAAAAAAAAACTGGGAAGAAAAAGGAATGGAAGTGCGGGAGGTGGGGAGGTGAAACGAAAATGGGGAAAGGGGAAGAGAGTTCTGTGGGTGGGTGTTGGGAAGGTAAAATTAGGGTTTCAAATTATTTAAAATAGGGTAAAAGTAAAAATCTTTTTAACTTAAGTATATAATTGTATTTAAAATAATGTGGGGAGGTGGAGGAAGTATAAGGTGGTGGTGGAAGGAGCAACACCCTCATTTCCATTGAGCCACACATGTTTTGGCTAAGTCAATCTTTCTTCTTGGCGCTAGGCACCCATTCTAGGTGATGAACACCCTTTCATAATTCAATAAAGTGTATCCTTGTGGTGTTGGAGAAAACTGAATTTTCAACAACTTTTTTTTCTTCACTTTTTCATGTTTTATTTACCATTTTCATGTAATGTTTTATTTGGCTTCTTGTAATTTTAATTATTTTCTATTATTGATTTTATCTTGAATGTGTCATAAAGAATTAATCAATTTATTTCCACATTTCTATGAGTTTATCCTAGTTACAGCTACATTATCACACCTCATATTATCCAAAACACATTTATGCAACTATAAACAAAAGTTATTTTTAACATGTTTTTGTAACTTATGTTCAATAAACCTAGCTATAACAAATACTCATTAAAACAACATTTTAAAGCACCTACACCAATTAAAAATTTAAGCTTAAAGGCTAAGTGAATGCATAAACTTTCATTCATCACTTTAATATTTTTCTTCCTTTTTCGAGAACTTAATTTAGAAATATTTGATTTTGTATTCTCTCCAACATTTAGAAATTCTCTACTAAAGTATGAACCATATAATGTAATATTTCATTAGCAACATTATCAAATATTGATTTCAATGAAGATAAAAAATAATGTTAATCAAATAATTTGAAAGTTGTGACTTGATATTTTTAATTTAAACAATCATGTAGTAAATAATCAAAGCAATATAGAATATTGACAAACATAAACTGGAAGGGTACAAAATGGATTTGAAACGTTCAAAATCAATTTCTGGCACGAAATACTACTTATGTTGGTCAGAGAATTGAGGTAGTAAGCCTATTTCGAAAAAGTTGTCAGGATTTTTTGCCTCGGTTGGTCAGAGAACCAAAACAGTAGACCTCTTTCAAAAAAGTTGTCAGGTGAAAAGTTTGATTAAGTAGGGTTTTTTTGCCTAGGTTGGTTAGAGAACCGATACAGTATACCCCTTTAGACATCGGTTCAAACTAAACCGAGACATATAATGTCGCCAGAATTACAAAATTACCATCGTATTTTTATACGCTTCGATTTTTTTGAAACCAAAACGTAATGTGCGAGTTAAAAAGCTCTTTATTTACTACTGGATAACTTGTATATGGTAGTTTATGCATTGGTACATCTTCAATTCACCATCCCATCCATTATACATTGATTTAGGAGTTTAAATAAGAAGTTAGAAGTTAACTTGCATTACACTTGCATTTCATTTTTTGTTTTGTTTGAGAATATTTATTCTTAGCATAAATTAAAGTAGATATTTTCAAATAGAATTGGACGAGATTTAAGTGTTTTTTCCTACTCAAATAAGAGCATATGGTAACTTAATTATATATTTTGTCTTTATATTAATTATGGATTAATCTTAAATAAGAAGAAAATCTATAATATATATATATATATATATATATATATATTAGATTTTACTTATTTTTAATAGTTGATTATAATTTTTTTAAACTATATTTATATTTCGGAAGAGTGAAATATATATTTAATTTAATTTATATTGATCGAAAATCCTTAGTTGAGAAATAAAGTGTTTCATTTTATTGATTATTAATGTTTCGTTAAAAAAATATTAATAATAGAAAAGTGATTTTTATAATAGTTGGATTTAATATATACTTTGGCCAATTCATGATAGATTGGTGATAAATTTTATTTATATAACTCTTAGTAAGGCATATTCATGCAATTTGATTTCGAAAAAGAAAAATCATATTTTGGAAAAAACAAAAGATGTAAGTTTTGAAAAAGTAATAATAATTTAAAAAGTAAATTATGATAGATGTGACAGATATGTTTAGAGATGTGTTGAAGTAGAATGCACATGGTTGAAGGAAGGAAAATGGCATGCAGTGTTGATGAGATGTGTCGTGTGAAAACGGAATTATGATGCGCTAGCACACATGCGTGTTTTGGGCTCACGTGCCGCCCTAGTGTCCCTCCCCACGTGCCTCCATCTCTCTTCTTTCTTCTTCCTTTTTCTGCTCTTGCTTCCACTTTTTCAGTTGCACCTCATAAATGCCCTTTTCATGTAACATCTTCATTTGTTTATATTGATTATGGAATGTTGACCACTTTACTAACGACTTTCAAAATCTACATGTCTTTCAACCTCATAAGATAACTCATAACATAACTTAGGAGGACTATGTTAACAATATTTTTAACAACATTTTAATATTAGATTACGTATCACTATCATGTAAACAGTTATAAAAGAAATATTCAAAAAAATTGTTAAAAAAATATTTTTTTATAACTTATGCAAAAATAATCAAAATGTTTATGTTGATTTAGAATTTTCGAGAGACATTTCAATCAAACATAAGTTTAACTTAAATAAAGTATTGATATCACCATTTTAAGTTAAATATTTAAGATAATAAATTTATAAATTTCGTTTTATATAATTTTTAAATTATTTATTTTTTAATATAAAACTTAGACTTTTATTTAAATTTTCAACATTATAAAGACAATATTTGACAAGTAAATCAATTTCACACTTTTCATTTCTTTTGGTGTATTGCTCCTAGAAATTGGGAGGCCTTTTATTATAAAATAATAGATTTATTAGTTACAAAGTAAAAAATATCACTCCATTAATAAAGATTTTAAAGATATTTTTTTAATTATTTATTATTAATTTATTTCAAATTGATGTGTGATAAATATTGACTGG